>NW_028259365.1:55000-65000 GCF_977971745.1 Zootermopsis nevadensis | reverse complement strand
GCCCACACACGCCAGATCTCCGTCCTGCCCCCACCCCCACCCCCGTCCTGACACTACGACCCCGGGTCAAGTGCGGCGTGTCCCGAACCGGCAGGAGGCCTCATACTTGCCGATTGCCGGTTCGGCCGCGCACTCGGACCTGCTCCCAAAGTCCTCCCCATAGTAGGTCTGGACCCCCCTTATCTCAGCATTTGTCTTGCGCGGGCGGAAGGCGATTTTCTCCCCGACGAGAGGCTTGCCGGCCGCCAAGGCCCGGGACGTCTGCGGCAAAAGTCCGACGGCGCGTGGTAGCTCAGAAGGCTGTTTCGGTGAAAGAGTCCTGCGGTAATGGCGCCTTCTTAATAATAGTAACTTGAATAAAAATAACATAAGACAACACGAATAACGGGAGTAGAAGAAGAAGAATTAGGGAGGAAGAAAGCGTAATATAGTGAAGTAGATGGTTTTGTATTCTTATGAGTTGTTTGATTTTGAGTGAGTGAGTGGGATGTGTTGTTTTGGTTGCGTCCTATGTTTTTCTTTTATGGTTCTGTTGTGTCTTATTCTTTTTGTTGTGCCCTCTAATTATTCTTTTTCTGTCTCACTGTGTTGATGTATCGCATTGTTTTGTTGTGTCTTATGTTCTTGTACCTTATTGTAGGTCACTGCCACCGGGGATAAAATCATTTGCAGTCAATAACAAATAATAAAAATAATAATATGGTTAAGTATTTGTAAATCATTAAAATTGGGCTTGCGGTGCCCCGTCTCGAAAGAAATCATCGTATAGCCGTTAACGCATTAAAAGTAAGTCATGTAAGAGACTACGCCTGTGTTTGATGGGTTGTATTGGGACGGTCGCTTCCTGAGGCCAATTCAGACGGCGAGTATAGTTACGGGGCTGCTTCGAAGCACGAGACCGTGCCGTGATAGCGCCTTCCTAAGAATAAGAAATAGAACGAATATAACTTCAGCGGCTAAGTCCGAAATATTCCAAAATGCAGTAAAATATTCTTAATTGAAAAAAAATGGGCTTGCTGTGCACAATAATGCCGTTAATTGTCTAAAAATAAATTTCCGAAATTTAACTCAAAAGTCATGGCTCTGCGGCTATGTCCCGTGGTGCTTGGAACTTGAAATCAGTTCTGCGGCTATGTCCGACCGTGCGTGTTAGTTGAGTCGCTTCAGCGGCTAAGTCCGAAAATTTCCAAAATGCAGAAAAATACACATAATTGAAGAAAGTTGGCCTTGCTGTGCTTAATAATATCGTTAATAGATTAAAAATAAATTTCCGCTGTGTTAGGTGGGCCTTACTTGGACGGTACGAATTCTGCGGCTATGTCCCGTGGTGCGTGGTACTTGAAACCAGTTCTGCGGCTATGTCCGACCGTGCGTGTTAGTTGAGTCGCTTCAGCGGCTAAGTCCGAAAATTTCCAAAATGCAGAAAAATATTCATAATTGAAGAAAGTTGGCCTTGCTGTGCATAGTAATGCCGTTAATTGACTAAAAATAAATTTCCGCTGTGTTAGGTGGGCCTTACTTGGACGGTACGAATTCTGCGGCTATGTCCCGTGGTGCGTGGTACTTGAAACCAGTTCTGCGGCTATGTCCGACCGTGCGTGTTAGTTGAGTCGCTTCAGCGGCTAAGTCCAAAAAATTTCCAAAATGCAGAAAAATACACATAATTGAAGAAAATTGGGCTTGCTGTGCTTAATAATATCGTTAATAGATTAAAAATAAATTTCCGCTGTGTTAGCTGGGCCTTACTTGGACGGTACGAATTCTGCGGCTGTCCCGTGGTGCGTGGTACTTGAAACCAGTTCTGCGGCTATGTCCGACCGTGCGTGTTAGTTGAGTCGCTTCAGCGGCTAAGTCCAAAAAATTTCCAAAATGCAGAAAAATACACATAATTGAAGAAAATTGGGCTTGCTGTGCTTAATAATATCGTTAATAGATTAAAAATAAATTTCCGCTGTGTTAGCTGGGCCTTACTTGGACGGTACGAATTCTGCGGCTATGTCCCGTGGTGCGTGGTACTTGAAATCAGTTCTGCGGCTATGTCCCACCGTGCGTGTTACTTGAGTCGCTTCAGCGGCTAAGTCCGAAAATTTCCAAAATGCAGAAAAATATACATAATTGAAGAAAATTGGCCTTGCTGTGCTTAATAATATCGTTAATAGATTAAAAATAAATTTCCGCTGTGTTAGGTGGGCCTTACTTGGACGGTACGAATTCTGCGGCTATGTCCCGTGGTGCGTGGTACTTGAAATCAGTTCTGCGGCTATGTCCGACCGTGCGTGTTAGTTGAGTCGCTTCAGCGGCTAAGTCCGAAAATTTCCAAAATGCAGAAAAATATTCATAATTGAAGAAAATTGGCCTTGCTGTGCATAGTAATGCCGTTAATTGACTAAAAATAAATTTCCGCTGTGTTAGGTGGGCCTTACTTGGACGGTACGAATTCTGCGGCTATGTCCCGTGGTGCGTGGTACTTGAAACCAGTTCTGCGGCTATGTCCGACCGTGCGTGTTAGTTGAGTCGCTTCAGCGGCTAAGTCCGAAAATTTCCAAAATGCAGAAAAATATTCATAATTGAAGAAAGTTGGCCTTGCTGTGCATAGTAATGCCGTTAATTGACTAAAAATAAATTTCCGCTGTGTTAGGTGGGCCTTACTTGGACGGTACGAATTCTGCGGCTATGTCCCGTGGTGCGTGGTACTTGAAACCAGTTCTGCGGCTATGTCCGACCGTGCGTGTTAGTTGAGTCGCTTCAGCGGCTAAGTCCGAAAATTTCCAAAATGCAGAAAAATACACATAATTGAAGAAAGTTGGCCTTGCTGTGCTTAATAATATCGTTAATAGATTAAAAATAAATTTCCGCTGTGTTAGGTGGGCCTTACTTGGACGGTACGAATTCTGCGGCTATGTCCCGTGGTGCGTGGTACTTGAAACCAGTTCTGCGGCTATGTCCGACCGTGCGTGTTAGTTGAGTCGCTTCAGCGGCTAAGTCCGAAAATTTCCAAAATGCAGAAAAATATTCATAATTGAAGAAAGTTGGCCTTGCTGT
This sequence comes from Zootermopsis nevadensis, assembly GCF_977971745.1. Classification (NCBI taxonomy): domain Eukaryota; kingdom Metazoa; phylum Arthropoda; class Insecta; order Blattodea; family Termopsidae; genus Zootermopsis; species Zootermopsis nevadensis. The sequence goes on along the minus strand of NW_028259365.1, from coordinate 61,958 downwards.
GCATAGTAATGCCGTTAATTGACTAAAAATAAATTTCCGCTGTGTTAGGTGGGCCTTACTTGGACGGTACGAATTCTGCGGCTATGTCCCGTGGTGCGTGGTACTTGAAACCAGTTCTGCGGCTATGTCCGACCGTGCGTGTTAGTTGAGTCGCTTCAGCGGCTAAGTCCAAAAAATTTCCAAAATGCAGAAAAATACACATAATTGAAGAAAATTGGGCTTGCTGTGCTTAATAATATCGTTAATAGATTAAAAATAAATTTCCGCTGTGTTAGCTGGGCCTTACTTGGACGGTACGAATTCTGCGGCTGTCCCGTGGTGCGTGGTACTTGAAACCAGTTCTGCGGCTATGTCCGACCGTGCGTGTTAGTTGAGTCGCTTCAGCGGCTAAGTCCAAAAAATTTCCAAAATGCAGAAAAATACACATAATTGAAGAAAATTGGGCTTGCTGTGCTTAATAATATCGTTAATAGATTAAAAATAAATTTCCGCTGTGTTAGCTGGGCCTTACTTGGACGGTACGAATTCTGCGGCTATGTCCCGTGGTGCGTGGTACTTGAAATCAGTTCTGCGGCTATGTCCCACCGTGCGTGTTACTTGAGTCGCTTCAGCGGCTAAGTCCGAAAATTTCCAAAATGCAGAAAAATATACATAATTGAAGAAAATTGGCCTTGCTGTGCTTAATAATATCGTTAATAGATTAAAAATAAATTTCCGCTGTGTTAGGTGGGCCTTACTTGGACGGTACGAATTCTGCGGCTATGTCCCGTGGTGCGTGGTACTTGAAATCAGTTCTGCGGCTATGTCCGACCGTGCGTGTTAGTTGAGTCGCTTCAGCGGCTAAGTCCGAAAATTTCCAAAATGCAGAAAAATATTCATAATTGAAGAAAATTGGCCTTGCTGTGCATAGTAATGCCGTTAATTGACTAAAAATAAATTTCCGCTGTGTTAGGTGGGCCTTACTTGGACGGTACGAATTCTGCGGCTATGTCCCGTGGTGCGTGGTACTTGAAACCAGTTCTGCGGCTATGTCCGACCGTGCGTGTTAGTTGAGTCGCTTCAGCGGCTAAGTCCGAAAATTTCCAAAATGCAGAAAAATATTCATAATTGAAGAAAGTTGGCCTTGCTGTGCATAGTAATGCCGTTAATTGACTAAAAATAAATTTCCGCTGTGTTAGGTGGGCCTTACTTGGACGGTACGAATTCTGCGGCTATGTCCCGTGGTGCGTGGTACTTGAAACCAGTTCTGCGGCTATGTCCGACCGTGCGTGTTAGTTGAGTCGCTTCAGCGGCTAAGTCCAAAAAATTTCCAAAATGCAGAAAAATACACATAATTGAAGAAAATTGGGCTTGCTGTGCTTAATAATATCGTTAATAGATTAAAAATAAATTTCCGCTGTGTAGGCTGGGCCTTACTTGGACGGTACGAATTCTGCGGCTGTCCCGTGGTGCGTGGTACTTGAAACCAGTTCTGCGGCTATGTCCGACCGTGCGTGTTAGTTGAGTCGCTTCAGCGGCTAAGTCCAAAAAATTTCCAAAATGCAGAAAAATACACATAATTGAAGAAAATTGGGCTTGCTGTGCTTAATAATATCGTTAATAGATTAAAAATAAATTTCCGCTGTGTTAGCTGGGCCTTACTTGGACGGTACGAATTCTGCGGCTATGTCCCGTGGTGCGTGGTACTTGAAATCAGTTCTGCGGCTATGTCCCACCGTGCGTGTTACTTGAGTCGCTTCAGCGGCTAAGTCCGAAAATTTCCAAAATGCAGAAAAATATACATAATTGAAGAAAATTGGCCTTGCTGTGCTTAATAATATCGTTAATAGATTAAAAATAAATTTCCGCTGTGTTAGGTGGGCCTTACTTGGACGGTACGAATTCTGCGGCTATGTCCCGTGGTGCGTGGTACTTGAAACCAGTTCTGCGGCTATGTCCGACCGTGCGTGTTAGTTGAGTCGCTTCAGCGGCTAAGTCCAAAAAATTTCCAAAATGCAGAAAAATACACATAATTGAAGAAAATTGGGCTTGCTGTGCTTAATAAAATCGTTAATAGATTAAAAATAAATTTCCGCTGTGTTAGGTGGGCCTTACTTGGACGGTACGAATTCTGCGGCTATGTCCCGTGGTGCGTGGTACTTGAAACCAGTTCTGCGGCTATGTCCGACCGTGCGTGTTAGTTGAGTCGCTTCAGCGGCTAAGTCCGAAAATTTCCAAAATGCAGAAAAATATTCATAATTGAAGAAAGTTGGCCTTGCTGTGCATAGTAATGCCGTTAATTGACTAAAAATAAATTTCCGCTGTGTTAGGTGGGCCTTACTTGGACGGGACGAATTCTGCGGCTATGTCCCGTGGTGCGTGGTACTTGAAATCAGTTCTGCGGCTATGTCCGACCGTGCGTGTTAGTTGAGTCGCTTCAGCGGCTAAGTCCAAAAAATTTCCAAAATGCAGAAAAATACACATAATTGAAGAAAATTGGGCTTGCTGTGCTTAATAATATCGTTAATAGATTAAAAATAAATTTCCGCTGTGTTAGCTGGGCCTTACTTGGACGGTACGAATTCTGCGGCTGTCCCGTGGTGCGTGGTACTTGAAACCAGTTCTGCGGCTATGTCCGACCGTGCGTGTTAGTTGAGTCGCTTCAGCGGCTAAGTCCAAAAAATTTCCAAAATGCAGAAAAATACACATAATTGAAGAAAATTGGGCTTGCTGTGCTTAATAATATCGTTAATAGATTAAAAATAAATTTCCGCTGTGTTAGCTGGGCCTTACTTGGACGGTACGAATTCTGCGGCTATGTCCCGTGGTGCGTGGTACTTGAAATCAGTTCTGCGGCTATGTCCCACCGTGCGTGTTACTTGAGTCGCTTCAGCGGCTAAGTCCGAAAATTTCCAAAATGCAGAAAAATATACATAATTGAAGAAAATTGGCCTTGCTGTGCTTAATAATATCGTTAATAGATTAAAAATAAATTTCCGCTGTGTTAGGTGGGCCTTACTTGGACGGTACGAATTCTGCGGCTATGTCCCGTGGTGCGTGGTACTTGAAACCAGTTCTGCGGCTATGTCCGACCGTGCGTGTTAGTTGAGTCGCTTCAGCGGCTAAGTCCAAAAAATTTCCAAAATGCAGAAAAATACACATAATTGAAGAAAATTGGGCTTGCTGTGCTTAATAAAATCGTTAATAGATTAAAAATAAATTTCCGCTGTGTTAGGTGGGCCTTACTTGGACGGTACGAATTCTGCGGCTATGTCCCGTGGTGCGTGGTACTTGAAACCAGTTCTGCGGCTATGTCCGACCGTGCGTGTTAGTTGAGTCGCTTCAGCGGCTAAGTCCGAAAATTTCCAAAATGCAGAAAAATATTCATAATTGAAGAAAGTTGGCCTTGCTGTGCATAGTAATGCCGTTAATTGACTAAAAATAAATTTCCGCTGTGTTAGGTGGGCCTTACTTGGACGGGACGAATTCTGCGGCTATGTCCCGTAGTGCGTGGTACTTGAAATCAGTTCTGCGGCTATGTCCGACCGTGCGTGTTAGTTGAGTCGCTTCAGCGGCTAAGTCCAAAAAATTTCCAAAATGCAGAAAAATACACATAATTGAAGAAAATTGGGCTTGCTGTGCTTAATAATATCGTTAATAGATTAAAAATAAATTTCCGCTGTGTTAGCTGGGCCTTACTTGGACGGTACGAATTCTGCGGCTGTCCCGTGGTGCGTGGTACTTGAAACCAGTTCTGCGGCTATGTCCGACCGTGCGTGTTAGTTGAGTCGCTTCAGCGGCTAAGTCCAAAAAATTTCCAAAATGCAGAAAAATACACATAATTGAAGAAAATTGGGCTTGCTGTGCTTAATAATATCGTTAATAGATTAAAAATAAATTTCCGCTGTGTTAGCTGGGCCTTACTTGGACGGTACGAATTCTGCGGCTATGTCCCGTGGTGCGTGGTACTTGAAATCAGTTCTGCGGCTATGTCCCACCGTGCGTGTTACTTGAGTCGCTTCAGCGGCTAAGTCCGAAAATTTCCAAAATGCAGAAAAATATACATAATTGAAGAAAATTGGCCTTGCTGTGCTTAATAATATCGTTAATAGATTAAAAATAAATTTCCGCTGTGTTAGGTGGGCCTTACTTGGACGGTACGAATTCTGCGGCTATGTCCCGTGGTGCGTGGTACTTGAAACCAGTTCTGCGGCTATGTCCGACCGTGCGTGTTAGTTGAGTCGCTTCAGCGGCTAAGTCCAAAAAATTTCCAAAATGCAGAAAAATACACATAATTGAAGAAAATTGGGCTTGCTGTGCTTAATAAAATCGTTAATAGATTAAAAATAAATTTCCGCTGTGTTAGGTGGGCCTTACTTAGACGGTACGAATTCTGCGGCTATGTCCCGTGGTGCGTGGTACTTGAAACCAGTTCTGCGGCTATGTCCGACCGTGCGTGTTAGTTGAGTCGCTTCAGCGGCTAAGTCCGAAAATTTCCAAAATGCAGAAAAATATTCATAATTGAAGAAAGTTGGCCTTGCTGTGCATAGTAATGCCGTTAATTGACTAAAAATAAATTTCCGCTGTGTTAGGTGGGCCTTACTTGGACGGGACGAATTCTGCGGCTATGTCCCGTGGTGCGTGGTACTTGAAATCAGTTCTGCGGCTATGTCCGACCGTGCGTGTTAGTTGAGTCGCTTCAGCGGCTAAGTCCAAAAAATTTCCAAAATGCAGAAAAATACACATAATTGAAGAAAATTGGGCTTGCTGTGCTTAATAAAATCGTTAATAGATTAAAAATAAATTACCGCTGTGTTAGGTGGGCCTTACTTGGACGGTACGAATTCTGCGGCTATGTCCCGTGGTGCGTGGTACTTGAAATCAGTTCTGCGGCTATGTCCCACCGTGCGTGTTACTTGAGTCGCTTCAGCGGCTAAGTCCGAAAATTTCTAAAGTGCAGAAAAATATTAAATAAAGCGGTTATATAAGTAAGTATGTGTATGTATTCTAACATATACAAAATTTAGTATGATCGGAAATGATTAAGGAAGAGAAAAACTTAATTAAAATTTCTGGCGGCAGCCGAGGGGCCATCCGCCGGTGTCCGCGGCTCTGCCTCTTCCGTGACTGACGAATGCTGAGATAAGGGGGGTCCAGACTATAGTATATGAGCTTGGCGAGCGAGGCTCTCCTCGAGCAGGGGGAAGTCTGAGATTGGACTACCGGCCGCCGGGGACCCTGTCGCCGGCAGGCCATTCGCGCTTCCGCCCCGCGTTGGCTGAGGCAGTTTAGGGCAAGAGTGGCACAAGTGCACCGACCGCCGTGTCCTTTGGGGTCGGCGCCCGTCACCCCGCTCAGTGGCCGGCGAAGACCGGCCGAGTCTCGGGTTCGAGTCGGCACAGGACACTGAGTGCAAGAGTGACACAAGTAACGGCGTTCACGGGCGGCCTCTGGGAGATTGCCCTCAGTACCACCGGGCAACGCGGGGGACTGCAGGCTTCGACCCGCGCCGCTCGATCCCCGTTTAGGGCAAGAGTGGCACAAGTGCACCGACCGCCGTGTCCTTTGGGGTCGGCGCCCGTCACCCCGCTCAGTGGCCGGCGAAGACTGGTCGAGTCTCGGGTTCGAGTCGGCACTCGAGCCTGAGTGCAAGAGTGGCACAAGTGATGGTCTTCACGGGCGGCCTCTGGGAAGCTGCCCCTAGTACCAGCGGACAACAGCGAGGGACTGCAGGCCTCGGCCCGCGCTACTTGCGACCGTTTAGGGCAAGAGGGGCACAAGTGTATCGACCGCCGTGTAATTTGTGGTCAACCCGCGCTGTTGCCTGCGAAGACCGGCCGAGTCTCGGGTTCGAGTCGGCACAGGGCACTGAGTGCAAGAGTGACACAAGTAACGGCGTTCACGGGCGGCCTCTGGGAGATTGCCCTCAGTACCACCGGGCAACGCGGGGGACTGCAGGCCTCGTCCCGCGCCGCTCGATCCCCGTTTAGGGCAAGAGTGGCACATGTGCACCGATCGCCGTCTTCAACGGGGTCGGCGCCCGTCAACCCGCGCAGTGGCCGGCGGAGGCTCCGGTTCGAGTCGGCACTCGATTCCGAGTGCAAGAGTGGCACACGTGACGGCCTTCACGGGCGGCCTCTGGGAAGCTGCACTTAGTACCAGCGGACAACCGCGGGGGAATGCTTTCCTCGGCCCGGTGTACTTGCAACCGTTTAGTGCAAGTGGGGCACAAATGCACCGACCGCCGTGTCCATCGGGGTTGGCGCACGTCAACACGCGCGGTGTCCGGCGGAGGCTCGGGCTCGAGTCGGCCCTCGACTACGAGTGCAAGAGTGGCACATGTGACGGCCTTTACAGGTGGCTTCTGTGAGCCGGCCCTTAGTACCAGCGTGCATCCGCGGGAGACTGAAGACCTCTCCCCGCGCTGCTCGAACCCCGTTTAGGGCAAGAGGGGCACATGTGCACCGATCGCCGTCTTCATCGGGGACGGCGCCCGTCAACCCACGCAGTGGCCGGCGGAGGCTCCGGTTCGAGTCGGCACTCGATTCCGAGTGCAAGAGCGGCACACGTGACGGCCTTCACGGGCGGCCTCTGGGAAGCTGCACTTAGAACCAGCGCGCATCCGCCGGGGGACTGCTGGCCTCGGCCCGCTCTACTTGCAACCGTTTAGGGCAAGTGGAGCACAAGTGCACCGACCGCCGTGTCCATCGGGGTTGGCGCACGTCATCACGCGCGGTGTCCGGCGGAGACTCGGGCTCGAGTCGGCACTCATCTACGAGTGCAAGAGTGGCACATGTGAAGGCCTTAACGGGCGGCCTCTGGGAAGCTGCACTTAGAACGAGCGCGCATCCGCCGGGGACTGAATTCCTCTCCCCGCGCTGCTCGAACCCCGTTTAGGGCATGGGGGGCACATGTGCACCGATCGCCGTCTTCATCGGGGTCGGCGCCCGTCAACCCACGCAGTGGCCGGCGGAGGCTC
>NW_028259365.1:30000-42500 GCF_977971745.1 Zootermopsis nevadensis | reverse complement strand
TCGTTAATAGATTAAAAATAAATTTCCGCTGTGTTAGCTGGGCCTTACTTGGACGGTACGAATTCTGCGGCTATGTCCCGTGGTGCGTGGTACTTGAAATCAGTTCTGCGGCTATGTCCCACCGTGCGTGTTACTTGAGTCGCTTCAGCGGCTAAGTCCGAAAATTTCCAAAATGCAGAAAAATATACATAATTGAAGAAAATTGGCCTTGCTGTGCTTAATAATATCGTTAATAGATTAAAAATAAATTTCCGCTGTGTTAGGTGGGCCTTACTTGGACGGTACGAATTCTGCGGCTATGTCCCGTGGTGCGTGGTACTTGAAATCAGTTCTGCGGCTATGTCCGACCGTGCGTGTTAGTTGAGTCGCTTCAGCGGCTAAGTCCGAAAATTTCCAAAATGCAGAAAAATATTCATAATTGAAGAAAATTGGCCTTGCTGTGCATAGTAATGCCGTTAATTGACTAAAAATAAATTTCCGCTGTGTTAGGTGGGCCTTACTTGGACGGTACGAATTCTGCGGCTATGTCCCGTGGTGCGTGGTACTTGAAACCAGTTCTGCGGCTATGTCCGACCGTGCGTGTTAGTTGAGTCGCTTCAGCGGCTAAGTCCGAAAATTTCCAAAATGCAGAAAAATATTCATAATTGAAGAAAGTTGGCCTTGCTGTGCATAGTAATGCCGTTAATTGACTAAAAATAAATTTCCGCTGTGTTAGGTGGGCCTTACTTGGACGGTACGAATTCTGCGGCTATGTCCCGTGGTGCGTGGTACTTGAAACCAGTTCTGCGGCTATGTCCGACCGTGCGTGTTAGTTGAGTCGCTTCAGCGGCTAAGTCCAAAAAATTTCCAAAATGCAGAAAAATACACATAATTGAAGAAAATTGGGCTTGCTGTGCTTAATAATATCGTTAATAGATTAAAAATAAATTTCCGCTGTGTAGGCTGGGCCTTACTTGGACGGTACGAATTCTGCGGCTGTCCCGTGGTGCGTGGTACTTGAAACCAGTTCTGCGGCTATGTCCGACCGTGCGTGTTAGTTGAGTCGCTTCAGCGGCTAAGTCCAAAAAATTTCCAAAATGCAGAAAAATACACATAATTGAAGAAAATTGGGCTTGCTGTGCTTAATAATATCGTTAATAGATTAAAAATAAATTTCCGCTGTGTTAGCTGGGCCTTACTTGGACGGTACGAATTCTGCGGCTATGTCCCGTGGTGCGTGGTACTTGAAATCAGTTCTGCGGCTATGTCCCACCGTGCGTGTTACTTGAGTCGCTTCAGCGGCTAAGTCCGAAAATTTCCAAAATGCAGAAAAATATACATAATTGAAGAAAATTGGCCTTGCTGTGCTTAATAATATCGTTAATAGATTAAAAATAAATTTCCGCTGTGTTAGGTGGGCCTTACTTGGACGGTACGAATTCTGCGGCTATGTCCCGTGGTGCGTGGTACTTGAAACCAGTTCTGCGGCTATGTCCGACCGTGCGTGTTAGTTGAGTCGCTTCAGCGGCTAAGTCCAAAAAATTTCCAAAATGCAGAAAAATACACATAATTGAAGAAAATTGGGCTTGCTGTGCTTAATAAAATCGTTAATAGATTAAAAATAAATTTCCGCTGTGTTAGGTGGGCCTTACTTGGACGGTACGAATTCTGCGGCTATGTCCCGTGGTGCGTGGTACTTGAAACCAGTTCTGCGGCTATGTCCGACCGTGCGTGTTAGTTGAGTCGCTTCAGCGGCTAAGTCCGAAAATTTCCAAAATGCAGAAAAATATTCATAATTGAAGAAAGTTGGCCTTGCTGTGCATAGTAATGCCGTTAATTGACTAAAAATAAATTTCCGCTGTGTTAGGTGGGCCTTACTTGGACGGGACGAATTCTGCGGCTATGTCCCGTGGTGCGTGGTACTTGAAATCAGTTCTGCGGCTATGTCCGACCGTGCGTGTTAGTTGAGTCGCTTCAGCGGCTAAGTCCAAAAAATTTCCAAAATGCAGAAAAATACACATAATTGAAGAAAATTGGGCTTGCTGTGCTTAATAATATCGTTAATAGATTAAAAATAAATTTCCGCTGTGTTAGCTGGGCCTTACTTGGACGGTACGAATTCTGCGGCTGTCCCGTGGTGCGTGGTACTTGAAACCAGTTCTGCGGCTATGTCCGACCGTGCGTGTTAGTTGAGTCGCTTCAGCGGCTAAGTCCAAAAAATTTCCAAAATGCAGAAAAATACACATAATTGAAGAAAATTGGGCTTGCTGTGCTTAATAATATCGTTAATAGATTAAAAATAAATTTCCGCTGTGTTAGCTGGGCCTTACTTGGACGGTACGAATTCTGCGGCTATGTCCCGTGGTGCGTGGTACTTGAAATCAGTTCTGCGGCTATGTCCCACCGTGCGTGTTACTTGAGTCGCTTCAGCGGCTAAGTCCGAAAATTTCCAAAATGCAGAAAAATATACATAATTGAAGAAAATTGGCCTTGCTGTGCTTAATAATATCGTTAATAGATTAAAAATAAATTTCCGCTGTGTTAGGTGGGCCTTACTTGGACGGTACGAATTCTGCGGCTATGTCCCGTGGTGCGTGGTACTTGAAACCAGTTCTGCGGCTATGTCCGACCGTGCGTGTTAGTTGAGTCGCTTCAGCGGCTAAGTCCAAAAAATTTCCAAAATGCAGAAAAATACACATAATTGAAGAAAATTGGGCTTGCTGTGCTTAATAAAATCGTTAATAGATTAAAAATAAATTTCCGCTGTGTTAGGTGGGCCTTACTTGGACGGTACGAATTCTGCGGCTATGTCCCGTGGTGCGTGGTACTTGAAACCAGTTCTGCGGCTATGTCCGACCGTGCGTGTTAGTTGAGTCGCTTCAGCGGCTAAGTCCGAAAATTTCCAAAATGCAGAAAAATATTCATAATTGAAGAAAGTTGGCCTTGCTGTGCATAGTAATGCCGTTAATTGACTAAAAATAAATTTCCGCTGTGTTAGGTGGGCCTTACTTGGACGGGACGAATTCTGCGGCTATGTCCCGTAGTGCGTGGTACTTGAAATCAGTTCTGCGGCTATGTCCGACCGTGCGTGTTAGTTGAGTCGCTTCAGCGGCTAAGTCCAAAAAATTTCCAAAATGCAGAAAAATACACATAATTGAAGAAAATTGGGCTTGCTGTGCTTAATAATATCGTTAATAGATTAAAAATAAATTTCCGCTGTGTTAGCTGGGCCTTACTTGGACGGTACGAATTCTGCGGCTGTCCCGTGGTGCGTGGTACTTGAAACCAGTTCTGCGGCTATGTCCGACCGTGCGTGTTAGTTGAGTCGCTTCAGCGGCTAAGTCCAAAAAATTTCCAAAATGCAGAAAAATACACATAATTGAAGAAAATTGGGCTTGCTGTGCTTAATAATATCGTTAATAGATTAAAAATAAATTTCCGCTGTGTTAGCTGGGCCTTACTTGGACGGTACGAATTCTGCGGCTATGTCCCGTGGTGCGTGGTACTTGAAATCAGTTCTGCGGCTATGTCCCACCGTGCGTGTTACTTGAGTCGCTTCAGCGGCTAAGTCCGAAAATTTCCAAAATGCAGAAAAATATACATAATTGAAGAAAATTGGCCTTGCTGTGCTTAATAATATCGTTAATAGATTAAAAATAAATTTCCGCTGTGTTAGGTGGGCCTTACTTGGACGGTACGAATTCTGCGGCTATGTCCCGTGGTGCGTGGTACTTGAAACCAGTTCTGCGGCTATGTCCGACCGTGCGTGTTAGTTGAGTCGCTTCAGCGGCTAAGTCCAAAAAATTTCCAAAATGCAGAAAAATACACATAATTGAAGAAAATTGGGCTTGCTGTGCTTAATAAAATCGTTAATAGATTAAAAATAAATTTCCGCTGTGTTAGGTGGGCCTTACTTGGACGGTACGAATTCTGCGGCTATGTCCCGTGGTGCGTGGTACTTGAAACCAGTTCTGCGGCTATGTCCGACCGTGCGTGTTAGTTGAGTCGCTTCAGCGGCTAAGTCCGAAAATTTCCAAAATGCAGAAAAATATTCATAATTGAAGAAAGTTGGCCTTGCTGTGCATAGTAATGCCGTTAATTGACTAAAAATAAATTTCCGCTGTGTTAGGTGGGCCTTACTTGGACGGGACGAATTCTGCGGCTATGTCCCGTGGTGCGTGGTACTTGAAATCAGTTCTGCGGCTATGTCCGACCGTGCGTGTTAGTTGAGTCGCTTCAGCGGCTAAGTCCAAAAAATTTCCAAAATGCAGAAAAATACACATAATTGAAGAAAATTGGGCTTGCTGTGCTTAATAAAATCGTTAATAGATTAAAAATAAATTACCGCTGTGTTAGGTGGGCCTTACTTGGACGGTACGAATTCTGCGGCTATGTCCCGTGGTGCGTGGTACTTGAAATCAGTTCTGCGGCTATGTCCCACCGTGCGTGTTACTTGAGTCGCTTCAGCGGCTAAGTCCGAAAATTTCTAAAGTGCAGAAAAATATTAAATAAAGCGGTTATATAAGTAAGTATGTGTATGTATTCTAACATATACAAAATTTAGTATGATCGGAAATGATTAAGGAAGAGAAAAACTTAATTAAAATTTCTGGCGGCAGCCGAGGGGCCATCCGCCGGTGTCCGCGGCTCTGCCTCTTCCGTGACTGACGAATGCTGAGATAAGGGGGGTCCAGACTATAGTATATGAGCTTGGCGAGCGAGGCTCTCCTCGAGCAGGGGGAAGTCTGAGATTGGACTACCGGCCGCCGGGGACCCTGTCGCCGGCAGGCCATTCGCGCTTCCGCCCCGCGTTGGCTGAGGCAGTTTAGGGCAAGAGTGGCACAAGTGCACCGACCGCCGTGTCCTTTGGGGTCGGCGCCCGTCACCCCGCTCAGTGGCCGGCGAAGACCGGCCGAGTCTCGGGTTCGAGTCGGCACAGGACACTGAGTGCAAGAGTGACACAAGTAACGGCGTTCACGGGCGGCCTCTGGGAGATTGCCCTCAGTACCACCGGGCAACGCGGGGGACTGCAGGCTTCGACCCGCGCCGCTCGATCCCCGTTTAGGGCAAGAGTGGCACAAGTGCACCGACCGCCGTGTCCTTTGGGGTCGGCGCCCGTCACCCCGCTCAGTGGCCGGCGAAGACTGGTCGAGTCTCGGGTTCGAGTCGGCACTCGAGCCTGAGTGCAAGAGTGGCACAAGTGATGGTCTTCACGGGCGGCCTCTGGGAAGCTGCCCCTAGTACCAGCGGACAACAGCGAGGGACTGCAGGCCTCGGCCCGCGCTACTTGCGACCGTTTAGGGCAAGAGGGGCACAAGTGTATCGACCGCCGTGTAATTTGTGGTCAACCCGCGCTGTTGCCTGCGAAGACCGGCCGAGTCTCGGGTTCGAGTCGGCACAGGGCACTGAGTGCAAGAGTGACACAAGTAACGGCGTTCACGGGCGGCCTCTGGGAGATTGCCCTCAGTACCACCGGGCAACGCGGGGGACTGCAGGCCTCGTCCCGCGCCGCTCGATCCCCGTTTAGGGCAAGAGTGGCACATGTGCACCGATCGCCGTCTTCAACGGGGTCGGCGCCCGTCAACCCGCGCAGTGGCCGGCGGAGGCTCCGGTTCGAGTCGGCACTCGATTCCGAGTGCAAGAGTGGCACACGTGACGGCCTTCACGGGCGGCCTCTGGGAAGCTGCACTTAGTACCAGCGGACAACCGCGGGGGAATGCTTTCCTCGGCCCGGTGTACTTGCAACCGTTTAGTGCAAGTGGGGCACAAATGCACCGACCGCCGTGTCCATCGGGGTTGGCGCACGTCAACACGCGCGGTGTCCGGCGGAGGCTCGGGCTCGAGTCGGCCCTCGACTACGAGTGCAAGAGTGGCACATGTGACGGCCTTTACAGGTGGCTTCTGTGAGCCGGCCCTTAGTACCAGCGTGCATCCGCGGGAGACTGAAGACCTCTCCCCGCGCTGCTCGAACCCCGTTTAGGGCAAGAGGGGCACATGTGCACCGATCGCCGTCTTCATCGGGGACGGCGCCCGTCAACCCACGCAGTGGCCGGCGGAGGCTCCGGTTCGAGTCGGCACTCGATTCCGAGTGCAAGAGCGGCACACGTGACGGCCTTCACGGGCGGCCTCTGGGAAGCTGCACTTAGAACCAGCGCGCATCCGCCGGGGGACTGCTGGCCTCGGCCCGCTCTACTTGCAACCGTTTAGGGCAAGTGGAGCACAAGTGCACCGACCGCCGTGTCCATCGGGGTTGGCGCACGTCATCACGCGCGGTGTCCGGCGGAGACTCGGGCTCGAGTCGGCACTCATCTACGAGTGCAAGAGTGGCACATGTGAAGGCCTTAACGGGCGGCCTCTGGGAAGCTGCACTTAGAACGAGCGCGCATCCGCCGGGGACTGAATTCCTCTCCCCGCGCTGCTCGAACCCCGTTTAGGGCATGGGGGGCACATGTGCACCGATCGCCGTCTTCATCGGGGTCGGCGCCCGTCAACCCACGCAGTGGCCGGCGGAGGCTCCGGTTCGAGTCGGCACTCGATTCCGAGTGCAAGAGTGGCACAAGTGATGGCCTTCACGGGCGGCCTCTCGGAAGCTGCACTTAGAACGAGCGCGCATCCGCCGGGGACTGAATTCCTCTCCCCGCGCTGCTCGAACCCCGTTTAGGGCAAGAGGGGCACAAGTGTACAGAAGTCCGTCTCCTGGGGAATCGCGTGCTCGGCTGCCCTCAATGGACAGGCAGAAGCAGGGGTCTGCTCGTAGGTGACTCGGCACTCGAGTGCAAGATTGGCGCAAGTGACGACTTCTCGTGCGGTCACGGTGAGGCTGCCGGCGGTGTCTCTGGCTTCTGCCGCATATATATTCCCGTTCGTGCCCTCCACGTCTTCAGATTTCAAAGTCCCATCCGTGCGTGTTAGGTAGGCCGATTTTAGGGGACCTGCCGCTCGCATTCGGCCGGGTCGCGCTCTCTGAGGCTCAGACGTTACGAGTCTCCCCTGAAAACGCCGCGCTGGCACCTTATTTTGTAGGAAAATTTCACACTTCCTCTAGTTGAACTAACGGATGCGTCGCTGATAAATTGGCCCTTTTTCCGCATAAGACGATTCCTGAGCCTTGGGTGGTGTCTGGATACATCAGGAGGACACAACTGACGGAAGAAAAGCCCGGGTCCGTCCTCCGCCCGGCAGGGGAATGATTTTACGAAAAAGGCCGGCTTCGTTCCCCTTCCCGGCAAGCAGCAGGTGGACGATTTTACGAGAAAGACCGGGTTCGTCCACCTTCCCGGCAAGCAACAGGGGAACGATTTTACGAAGAAGGCCGGCTTCGTTCCCCTTTCCGGCAAGCAACAGGAGGACGATTTGACGTTAAAGACCGGGTTCGTCCTCCTTCCCGGCAAGCAACAGGGGAACGATTTTACGAAAAAGGCCGGCTTCGTTCCCCTTCCCGGCAAGCAGCAGGTGGACGATTTGACGATAAAGACCGGGTTCGTCCACCTTCCCGGCAAGCAACAGGGGAACGATTTTACGAAAAAGACCGGCTTCGTTCCCCTTCCCGGCAAGCAGCAGGTGGACGATTTTACGAGAGAGACCGGGTTCGTCCACCTTCCCGGCAAGCAACAGGGGAACGATTTTACGAAAAAGGCCGGCTTCGTTCCCCTTTCCGGCAAGCAACAGGAGGACGATTTGACGATAAAGACCGGGTTCGTCCTCCTTCCCGGCAAGCAACAGGGGAACGATTTTACGAAAAAGGCCGGCTTCGTTCCCCTTCCCGGCAACCAGCAGGTGGACGATTTGACGATAAAGACCGGGTTCGTCCACCTTCCCGGCAAGCAACAGGGGAACGATTTTACGAAAAAGACCGGCTTCGTTCCCCTTCCCGGCAAGCAGCAGGTGGACGATTTTACGAGAGAGACCGGGTTCGTCCACCTTCCCGGCAAGCAACAGGGGAACGATTTTACGAAAAAGGCCGGCTTCGTTCCCCTTCCCGGCAAACCCTTCGCCACCGCGATGCCGCGGCCCTCTGTCCCCCGGACACGGTCTATAGGCGGCGTATCGTGGACACACTGCAACCGACTCACTCGTAGTCCGGGCGCGTGCTAGACTCGCGATGCCAAACGGCGCTTCGGCGCTTATGCATGTCGAGTGAAGAGAGGGAAGGGTGCCCTAATGGCACCACGGTTCTGGGGGCGCTCACGTGGCGTCCCCCTAACGGCACGAAGTGGCCCCTGCTCGCAGGGGCGCACGGAGTGCGAGCGTTGAAGTATGAACTGGACCCCCTCGCCGGACCCATCCGGGACCGCGTGGAGGGGGAGGAACGAGCTCCAAGTGAGTCTTCGGTTCCCTGGTTGATCCTGCCAGTAGTCATATGCTTGTCTCAAAGATTAAGCCATGCATGTCTCAGTGCAAGCCAAATTAAGGTGAAACCGCGAATGGCTCATTAAATCAGTTATGGTTCCTTAGATGGTGGACAGTTACTTGGATAACTGTGGTAATTCTAGAGCTAATACATGCAACCGAGTCCCGACCGGAGACGGTCGGGACGCTTTTATTAGATCAAAACCAATCGGTCGCTCACGCGGCCGTTTGCCTTGGTGACTCTGAATAAATGGAGGCGGATCGCACGGTCTACGAACCGGCGACGCATCTTTCAAATGTCTGCCTTATCAACTGTCGATGGTAGGCTCTGCGCCTACCATGGTTGTAACGGGTAACGGGGAATCAGGGTTCGATTCCGGAGAGGGAGCCTGAGAAACGGCTACCACATCCAAGGAAGGCAGCAGGCGCGCAAATTACCCACTCCCGGCACGGGGAGGTAGTGACGAAAAATAACGATACGGGACTCATCCGAGGCCCCGTAATCGGAATGAGTACACTCTAAAGACTTTAACGAGTATCCATTGGAGGGCAAGTCTGGTGCCAGCAGCCGCGGTAATTCCAGCTCCAATAGCGTATATTAAAGCTGTTGCGGTTAAAAAGCTCGTAGTCGGACTTGTGTCCCACGCTGCCGGTTCACCGCCCGTCGGTGTCTAACTGGCACGCACGTGCGGACGTCCTGCCGGTGGCCCGAGCCGGCGCCCGCGGGCGATGGGGGCGGCGACGCTCCCACGCCTCGGGTCGTCTCGGGGAGGGCCTACACAATCCCGTCGCGGTGCTCTTGACCGAGTGTCACGATGGGCCGGCACTTTTACTTTGAACAAATTAGAGTGCTTAAAGCAGGCAGCAGCCGCCTGAATACCGAGTGCATGGAATAATGGAATAGGACCTCGGTTCTATTTTGTTGGTTTTCGGAAGCCCCGAGGTAATGATCAAAAGGGACAGACGGGGGCATTCGTATTGCGACGTTAGAGGTGAAATTCTTGGATCGTCGCAAGACGGACAGAAGCGAAAGCATTTGCCAAGAATGTTTTCTCTGATCAAGAACGAAAGTTAGAGGTTCGAAGGCGATCAGATACCGCCCTAGTTCTAACCATAAACGATGCCAGCCAGCAATCCGCCGAAGTTCCTCCGATGACTCGGCGGGCGGCTTCCGGGAAACCAAAGCTTTTGGGTTCCGGGGGAAGTATGGTTGCAAAGCTGAAACTTAAAGGAATTGACGGAAGGGCACCACCAGGAGTGGAGCCTGCGGCTTAATTTGACTCAACACGGGAAACCTCACCAGGCCCAGACACCGGGAGGATTGACAGATTGAGAGCTCTTTCTTGATTCGGTGGGTGGTGGTGCATGGCCGTTCTTAGTTGGTGGAGCGATTTGTCTGGTTAATTCCGATAACGAACGAGACTCTAGCCTGCTAAATAGTCGCATCCGGTATCCTCTGTGCTACCGGCGACTCCTAATCTTCTTAGAGGGACAGGCGGCTTCTAGCCGCACGAGATTGAGCAATAACAGGTCTGTGATGCCCTTAGATGTTCTGGGCCGCACGCGCGCTACACTGAAGGAATCAGCGTGTCCTCCCTGGCCGAAAGGTCCGGGTAACCCGCTGAACCTCCTTCGTGCTAGGGATTGGGGCTTGCAATTGTTCCCCATGAACGAGGAATTCCCAGTAAGCGCGAGTCATAAGCTCGCGTTGATTACGTCCCTGCCCTTTGTACACACCGCCCGTCGCTACTACCGATTGAATGATTTAGTGAGGTCTTCGGACCGGTGGGCGCGGGGTTTCGGCCCTTCGATTCCACCGGGAAGATGCCCGAACTTGATCATTTAGAGGAAGTAAAAGTCGTAACAAGGTTTCCGTAGGTGAACCTGCGGAAGGATCATTAACGGCACCGAGAGTGACCGAACAGAGAAGGAAGGCATTAAGAAACCGAGGACGGTTGCTGGCTCTGGGGGAGTGCGTAATCTCGCTTGCGAGTGGACCGCCTTCTCGTGGAAGTACCCGTGTCTGGTCATTCATGATAATACAACCTCTACTGATGACTGAAAAATAGATGACGTCAACCTGAGGGGGGACCGGTCGGCGAAAGTCGCACCGACTCCCCCCGCATGAGGGGGAAGACGCATCATAATATGTGACCACTACTGATGACTGAAAAATAGATGACGTCAACCTGAGGGGGGACCGGTCGGCGAAAGTCGCACCGTCTCCCCCCGAATGAGGGGAAGACGCATCAAAAATTAATAAAAGGAAGGCATTAAGAATGAACCAGATGAACGGGGCTCTGCGGAAGGCGTAATCTCGCCTGTGATTGGACCGGCTCTTCCTGGCAGCGGCCGGATCTCGGAGATAACGTCGTCGGCCTGAGGTGTCCAGGTCGGCGAAGTAATCCCCCGGAGGGGGACGGCAAGACCGTCCCGCCTCGAGGTGGGAAGTAGGAGCGAAAGATGGTGAGTGGGTGCCGGCGGCACGCGGGCTCCGAGGATCCTCAGGGATCCAAGGACAACCCGCGCGACCGCGAGCACTGGGCTTAAAGCCACTTTATCTGCCCACGCAAGGCCGTTTCGGCGGCGCTTGAACGAGAGGGGAGCGCGGTCTGACCGTGCCGCTGTTCTGGGGGCAGCTCCCCCTCGAAAAATAACAACTACCTGTCCTACGGGACTAGCAGTAGCATCCTACCCGAAGCTCTGCTCGAATCTAGAGAAAAACAACCCTGAGCGGTGGATCACTCGGCTCGTGGGTCGATGAAGAACGCAGCTAATTGCGCGTCGACATGTGAACTGCAGGACACATGAACATCGACGTTTCGAACGCACATTGCGGTCCTTGGATTTCCAATCCCGGACCACGCCTGGCTGAGGGTCGGCTACATGAAACCCGTGGGCCCGCGCGGTCTTTAAGATAATAAGGGAAGGAAAGAAAGAAAGAAAGAGAAAGAAAGAAATAAAGGCACGCGAGCGGCCCTACGCTGGGGGGTCTGACGAGCCTGCACCTCGCACCGCCGGCGTCGCTCCGAGCAATCGGTGGCGGCGTCGGCGACTGCGAGGAGGTTAAGGGGAGTCAGTCGCCCTTGAAGGCTTCACAGGGTTCGGTGGAGCGAGCGGATAGACTTAGCTCGCCCTCCTCTCCTCGGCGACGGGGCCCATCCTTCCCCGATCGCGTCTGAGAAGAACTGACGCCCGGCTTGATGTGATGGGAGACAGGCAAACTCCCGAGACAGAGAGAGAGACACACACTTGCCGGGCGGGAGCGAAAGATATGACCACAATAAATAATGACCACAAAAAAAACAAAACAAAAAGAAATCAGTTCAATGAGAGAGGCTAAGCTTCCGACCGCTCACATCGGCCCGTCGGTACAAAAAAAAATCTTTCCGACCTCAGATCAGGCGAGACTACCCGCTGAATTTAAGCATATTACTAGGCGGAGGAAAAGAAACTAACAAGGATTCCCCCAGTAGCTGCGAGCGAACAGGGAAGAGCCCAGCACGGAATCCCGCGCGGAGACGTGCAGGGAGATGTCGTGTGTGGGAGGTCCCACTCTCCCGGGGCGCGGTCCAGCGAGTCCAAGTCTCCCTTGAATGGGGCCATCGCCCGCAGAGGGTGCCAGGCCCGTAGGACCGCGGCCGCTCCCGGGTGGGGACTCTCCTCAGAGTCGTGTTCCTTGAGAGTGGAGCACTAAGAGGGTGGTAAACTCCATCTAAGGCTAAATATGACCACGAGACCGATAGCGAACAAGTACCGTGAGGGAAAGTTGAAAAGAACTTTGAAGAGAGAGTTCAATAGTACGTGAAACCGTTCAGGGGTAAACGGGAGAGACCCGGAAGACCGATTGGGGAGATTCAGCCCCGTCCGCGCAGTGCCGGCCCCCGGGCGGGTGCTCCCGGATGTTCCCGGCCGCCGGTCGCGCCGCGAGGCGCGCGCCGGTGCGAGTCGGGCCCACCGGCCGCTCGGGGTCTAAAGCCGCGGCCGCGGCGGGGTGCATTTCCTGCCCCTAGTAGGACGTCGGGACCCATTGGAGGAGCAGGTCCCTCGCGGACCATTGCGGCCTAAGGCCCGGGACAGAGACCGGGGTGGCTTCCGCCGAGGCGCGGGACAAGGGCCGCCCCGGACCCCGGTACATAGCCTGGCCGCCCTCCGACGGTCTGTTTTTTCGT
>NW_028259365.1:10000-25000 GCF_977971745.1 Zootermopsis nevadensis | reverse complement strand
TAGTGAAGTAGATGGTTTTGTATTCTTATGAGTTGTTTGATTTTGAGTGAGTGAGTGGGATGTGTTGTTTTGGTTGCGTCCTATGTTTTTCTTTTATGGTTCTGTTGTGTCTTATTCTTTTTGTTGTGCCCTCTAATTATTCTTTTTCTGTCTCACTGTGTTGATGTATCGCATTGTTTTGTTGTGTCTTATGTTCTTGTACCTTATTGTAGGTCACTGCCACCGGGGATAAAATCATTTGCAGTCAATAACAAATAATAAAAATAATAATATGGTTAAGTATTTGTAAATCATTAAAATTGGGCTTGCGGTGCCCCGTCTCGAAAGAAATCATCGTATAGCCGTTAACGCATTAAAAGTAAGTCATGTAAGAGACTACGCCTGTGTTTGATGGGTTGTATTGGGACGGTCGCTTCCTGAGGCCAATTCAGACGGCGAGTATAGTTACGGGGCTGCTTCGAAGCACGAGACCGTGCCGTGATAGCGCCTTCCTAAGAATAAGAAATAGAACGAATATAACTTCAGCGGCTAAGTCCGAAATATTCCAAAATGCAGTAAAATATTCTTAATTGAAAAAAAATGGGCTTGCTGTGCACAATAATGCCGTTAATTGTCTAAAAATAAATTTCCGAAATTTAACTCAAAAGTCATGGCTCTGCGGCTATGTCCCGTGGTGCTTGGAACTTGAAATCAGTTCTGCGGCTATGTCCGACCGTGCGTGTTAGTTGAGTCGCTTCAGCGGCTAAGTCCGAAAATTTCCAAAATGCAGAAAAATACACATAATTGAAGAAAGTTGGCCTTGCTGTGCTTAATAATATCGTTAATAGATTAAAAATAAATTTCCGCTGTGTTAGGTGGGCCTTACTTGGACGGTACGAATTCTGCGGCTATGTCCCGTGGTGCGTGGTACTTGAAACCAGTTCTGCGGCTATGTCCGACCGTGCGTGTTAGTTGAGTCGCTTCAGCGGCTAAGTCCAAAAAATTTCCAAAATGCAGAAAAATACACATAATTGAAGAAAATTGGGCTTGCTGTGCTTAATAATATCGTTAATAGATTAAAAATAAATTTCCGCTGTGTTAGCTGGGCCTTACTTGGACGGTACGAATTCTGCGGCTATGTCCCGTGGTGCGTGGTACTTGAAACCAGTTCTGCGGCTATGTCCGACCGTGCGTGTTAGTTGAGTCGCTTCAGCGGCTAAGTCCAAAAAATTTCCAAAATGCAGAAAAATACACATAATTGAAGAAAATTGGGCTTGCTGTGCTTAATAATATCGTTAATAGATTAAAAATAAATTTCCGCTGTGTTAGCTGGGCCTTACTTGGACGGTACGAATTCTGCGGCTATGTCCCGTGGTGCGTGGTACTTGAAATCAGTTCTGCGGCTATGTCCGACCGTGCGTGTTAGTTGAGTCGCTTCAGCGGCTAAGTCCGAAAATTTCCAAAATGCAGAAAAATATTCATAATTGAAGAAAATTGGCCTTGCTGTGCATAGTAATGCCGTTAATTGACTAAAAATAAATTTCCGCTGTGTTAGGTGGGCCTTACTTGGACGGTACGAATTCTGCGGCTATGTCCCGTGGTGCGTGGTACTTGAAACCAGTTCTGCGGCTATGTCCGACCGTGCGTGTTAGTTGAGTCGCTTCAGCGGCTAAGTCCGAAAATTTCCAAAATGCAGAAAAATATTCATAATTGAAGAAAGTTGGCCTTGCTGTGCATAGTAATGCCGTTAATTGACTAAAAATAAATTTCCGCTGTGTTAGGTGGGCCTTACTTGGACGGTACGAATTCTGCGGCTATGTCCCGTGGTGCGTGGTACTTGAAACCAGTTCTGCGGCTATGTCCGACCGTGCGTGTTAGTTGAGTCGCTTCAGCGGCTAAGTCCAAAAAATTTCCAAAATGCAGAAAAATACACATAATTGAAGAAAATTGGGCTTGCTGTGCTTAATAATATCGTTAATAGATTAAAAATAAATTTCCGCTGTGTTAGCTGGGCCTTACTTGGACGGTACGAATTCTGCGGCTGTCCCGTGGTGCGTGGTACTTGAAACCAGTTCTGCGGCTATGTCCGACCGTGCGTGTTAGTTGAGTCGCTTCAGCGGCTAAGTCCAAAAAATTTCCAAAATGCAGAAAAATACACATAATTGAAGAAAATTGGGCTTGCTGTGCTTAATAATATCGTTAATAGATTAAAAATAAATTTCCGCTGTGTTAGCTGGGCCTTACTTGGACGGTACGAATTCTGCGGCTATGTCCCGTGGTGCGTGGTACTTGAAATCAGTTCTGCGGCTATGTCCCACCGTGCGTGTTAGTTGAGTCGCTTCAGCGGCTAAGTCCAAAAAATTTCCAAAATGCAGAAAAATACACATAATTGAAGAAAATTGGGCTTGCTGTGCTTAATAATATCGTTAATAGATTAAAAATAAATTTCCGCTGTGTTAGCTGGGCCTTACTTGGACGGTACGAATTCTGCGGCTATGTCCCGTGGTGCGTGGTACTTGAAATCAGTTCTGCGGCTATGTCCCACCGTGCGTGTTACTTGAGTCGCTTCAGCGGCTAAGTCCGAAAATTTCCAAAATGCAGAAAAATATACATAATTGAAGAAAATTGGCCTTGCTGTGCTTAATAATATCGTTAATAGATTAAAAATAAATTTCCGCTGTGTTAGGTGGGCCTTACTTGGACGGTACGAATTCTGCGGCTATGTCCCGTGGTGCGTGGTACTTGAAATCAGTTCTGCGGCTATGTCCGACCGTGCGTGTTAGTTGAGTCGCTTCAGCGGCTAAGTCCGAAAATTTCCAAAATGCAGAAAAATATTCATAATTGAAGAAAGTTGGCCTTGCTGTGCATAGTAATGCCGTTAATTGACTAAAAATAAATTTCCGCTGTGTTAGGTGGGCCTTACTTGGGTACGAATTCTGCGGCTATGTCCCGTGGTGCGTGGTACTTGAAACCAGTTCTGCGGCTATGTCCGACCGTGCGTGTTAGTTGAGTCGCTTCAGCGGCTAAGTCCGAAAATTTCCAAAATGCAGAAAAATATTCATAATTGAAGAAAGTTGGCCTTGCTGTGCATAGTAATGCCGTTAATTGACTAAAAATAAATTTCCGCTGTGTTAGGTGGGCCTTAATTGGACGGTACGAATTCTGCGGCTATGTCCCGTGGTGCGTGGTACTTGAAACCAGTTCTGCGGCTATGTCCGACCGTGCGTGTTAGTTGAGTCGCTTCAGCGGCTAAGTCCGAAAATTTCCAAAATGCAGAAAAATATTCATAATTGAAGAAAGTTGGCCTTGCTGTGCATAGTAATGCCGTTAATTGACTAAAAATAAATTTCCGCTGTGTTAGCTGGGCCTTACTTGGACGGTACGAATTCTGCGGCTATGTCCCGTGGTGCGTGGTACATGAAACCAGTTCTGCGGCTATGTCCGACCGTGCGTGTTAGTTGAGTCGCTTCAGCGGCTAAGTCCGAAAATTTCTAAAGTGCAGAAAAATATTAAATAAAGCGGTTATATAAGTAAGTATGTGTATGTATTCTAACATATACAAAATTTAGTATGATCGGAAATGATTAAGGAAGAGAAAAACTTAATTAAAATTTCTGGCGGCAGCCGAGGGGCCATCCGCCGGTGTCCGCGGCTCTGCCTCTTCCGTGACTGACGAATGCTGAGATAAGGGGGGTCCAGACTATAGTATATGAGCTTGGCGAGCGAGGCTCTCCTCGAGCAGGGGGAAGTCTGAGATTGGACTACCGGCCGCCGGGGACCCTGTCGCCGGCAGGCCATTCGCGCTTCCGCCCCGCGTTGGCTGAGGCAGTTTAGGGCAAGAGTGGCACAAGTGCACCGACCGCCGTGTCCTTTGGGGTCGGCGCCCGTCACCCCGCTCAGTGGCCGGCGAAGACCGGCCGAGTCTCGGGTTCGAGTCGGCACAGGACACTGAGTGCAAGAGTGACACAAGTAACGGCGTTCACGGGCGGCCTCTGGGAGATTGCCCTCAGTACCACCGGGCAACGCGGGGGACTGCAGGCCTCGACCCGCGCCGCTCGATCCCCGTTTAGGGCAAGAGTGGCACAAGTGCACCGACCGCCGTGTCCTTTGGGGTCGGCGCCCGTCACCCCGCTCAGTGGCCGGCGAAGACTGGTCGAGTCTCGGGTTCGAGTCGGCACTCGAGCCTGAGTGCAAGAGTGGCACAAGTGATGGTCTTCACGGGCGGCCTCTGGGAAGCTGCCCCTAGTACCAGCGGACAACAGCGAGGGACTGCAGGCCTCGGCCCGCGCTACTTGCGACCGTTTAGGGCAAGAGGGGCACAAGTGTATCGACCGCCGTGTAATTTGTGGTCAACCCGCGCTGTTGCCTGCGAAGACCGGCCGAGTCTCGGGTTCGAGTCGGCACAGGGCACTGAGTGCAAGAGTGACACAAGTAACGGCCTTCACGGGCGGCCTCTGGGAGATTGCCCTCAGTACCACCGGGCAACGCGGGGGACTGCAGGCCTCGTCCCGCGCCGCTCGATCCCCGTTTAGGGCAAGAGTGGCACATGTGCACCGATCGCCGTCTTCAACGGGGTCGGCGCCCGTCAACCCGCGCAGTGGCCGGCGGAGGCTCCGGTTCGAGTCGGCACTCGATTCCGAGTGCAAGAGTGGCACACGTGACGGCCTTCACGGGCGGCCTCTGGGAAGCTGCACTTAGTACCAGCGGACAACCGCGGGGGAATGCTTTCCTCGGCCCGGTGTACTTGCAACCGTTTAGTGCAAGTGGGGCACAAATGCACCGACCGCCGTGTCCATCGGGGTTGGCGCACGTCAACACGCGCGGTGTCCGGCGGAGGCTCGGGCTCGAGTCGGCCCTCGACTACGAGTGCAAGAGTGGCACATGTGACGGCCTTTACAGGTGGCTTCTGTGAGCCGGCCCTTAGTACCAGCGTGCATCCGCGGGAGACTGAAGACCTCTCCCCGCGCTGCTCGAACCCCGTTTAGGGCAAGAGGGGCACATGTGCACCGATCGCCGTCTTCATCGGGGACGGCGCCCGTCAACCCACGCAGTGGCCGGCGGAGGCTCCGGTTCGAGTCGGCACTCGATTCCGAGTGCAAGAGCGGCACACGTGACGGCCTTCACGGGCGGCCTCTGGGAAGCTGCACTTAGAACCAGCGCGCATCCGCCGGGGGACTGCTGGCCTCGGCCCGCTCTACTTGCAACCGTTTAGGGCAAGTGGAGCACAAGTGCACCGACCGCCGTGTCCATCGGGGTTGGCGCACGTCATCACGCGCGGTGTCCGGCGGAGACTCGGGCTCGAGTCGGCACTCATCTACGAGTGCAAGAGTGGCACATGTGAAGGCCTTAACGGGCGGCCTCTGGGAAGCTGCACTTAGAACGAGCGCGCATCCGCCGGGGACTGAATTCCTCTCCCCGCGCTGCTCGAACCCCGTTTAGGGCATGGGGGGCACATGTGCACCGATCGCCGTCTTCATCGGGGTCGGCGCCCGTCAACCCACGCAGTGGCCGGCGGAGGCTCCGGTTCGAGTCGGCACTCGATTCCGAGTGCAAGAGTGGCACAAGTGATGGCCTTCACGGGCGGCCTCTCGGAAGCTGCACTTAGAACGAGCGCGCATCCGCCGGGGACTGAATTCCTCTCCCCGCGCTGCTCGAACCCCGTTTAGGGCAAGAGGGGCACAAGTGTACAGAAGTCCGTCTCCTGGGGAATCGCGTGCTCGGCTGCCCTCAATGGACAGGCAGAAGCAGGGGTCTGCTCGTAGGTGACTCGGCACTCGAGTGCAAGATTGGCGCAAGTGACGACTTCTCGTGCGGTCACGGTGAGGCTGCCGGCGGTGTCTCTGGCTTCTGCCGCATATATATTCCCGTTCGTGCCCTCCACGTCTTCAGATTTCAAAGTCCCATCCGTGCGTGTTAGGTAGGCCGATTTTAGGGGACCTGCCGCTCGCATTCGGCCGGGTCGCGCTCTCTGAGGCTCAGACGTTACGAGTCTCCCCTGAAAACGCCGCGCTGGCACCTTATTTTGTAGGAAAATTTCACACTTCCTCTAGTTGAACTAACGGATGCGTCGCTGATAAATTGGCCCTTTTTCCGCATAAGACGATTCCTGAGCCTTGGGTGGTGTCTGGATACATCAGGAGGACACAACTGACGGAAGAAAAGCCCGGGTCCGTCCTTCCCGGCAAGCAACAGGGGAACGATTTTACGAAAAAGGCCGGCTTCGTTCCCCTTTCCGGCAAGCAACAGGAGGACGATTTGACGATAAAGACCGGGTTCGTCCTCCTTCCCGGCAAGCAACAGGGGAACGATTTTACGAAAAAGGCCGGCTTCGTTCCCCTTCCCGGCAACCAGCAGGTGGACGATTTGACGATAAAGACCGGGTTCGTCCACCTTCCCGGCAAGCAACAGGGGAACGATTTTACGAAAAAGACCGGCTTTGTTCCCCTTCCCGGCAAGCAGCAGGTGGACGATTTTACGAGAGAGACCGGGTTCGTCCACCTTCCCGGCAAGCAACAGGGGAACGATTTTACGAAAAAGGCCGGCTTCGTTCCCCTTCCCGGCAAACCCTTCGCCACCGCGATGCCGCGGCCCTCTGTCCCCCGGACACGGTCTATAGGCGGCGTATCGTGGACACACTGCAACCGACTCACTCGTAGTCCGGGCGCGTGCTAGACTCGCGATGCCAAACGGCGCTTCGGCGCTTATGCATGTCGAGTGAAGAGAGGGAAGGGTGCCCTAATGGCACCACGGTTCTGGGGGCGCTCACGTGGCGTCCCCCTAACGGCACGAAGTGGCCCCTGCTCGCAGGGGCGCACGGAGTGCGAGCGTTGAAGTATGAACTGGACCCCCTCGCCGGACCCATCCGGGACCGCGTGGAGGGGGAGGAACGAGCTCCAAGTGAGTCTTCGGTTCCCTGGTTGATCCTGCCAGTAGTCATATGCTTGTCTCAAAGATTAAGCCATGCATGTCTCAGTGCAAGCCAAATTAAGGTGAAACCGCGAATGGCTCATTAAATCAGTTATGGTTCCTTAGATGGTGGACAGTTACTTGGATAACTGTGGTAATTCTAGAGCTAATACATGCAACCGAGTCCCGACCGGAGACGGTCGGGACGCTTTTATTAGATCAAAACCAATCGGTCGCTCACGCGGCCGTTTGCCTTGGTGACTCTGAATAAATGGAGGCGGATCGCACGGTCTACGAACCGGCGACGCATCTTTCAAATGTCTGCCTTATCAACTGTCGATGGTAGGCTCTGCGCCTACCATGGTTGTAACGGGTAACGGGGAATCAGGGTTCGATTCCGGAGAGGGAGCCTGAGAAACGGCTACCACATCCAAGGAAGGCAGCAGGCGCGCAAATTACCCACTCCCGGCACGGGGAGGTAGTGACGAAAAATAACGATACGGGACTCATCCGAGGCCCCGTAATCGGAATGAGTACACTCTAAAGACTTTAACGAGTATCCATTGGAGGGCAAGTCTGGTGCCAGCAGCCGCGGTAATTCCAGCTCCAATAGCGTATATTAAAGCTGTTGCGGTTAAAAAGCTCGTAGTCGGACTTGTGTCCCACGCTGCCGGTTCACCGCCCGTCGGTGTCTAACTGGCACGCACGTGCGGACGTCCTGCCGGTGGCCCGAGCCGGCGCCCGCGGGCGATGGGGGCGGCGACGCTCCCACGCCTCGGGTCGTCTCGGGGAGGGCCTACACAATCCCGTCGCGGTGCTCTTGACCGAGTGTCACGATGGGCCGGCACTTTTACTTTGAACAAATTAGAGTGCTTAAAGCAGGCAGCAGCCGCCTGAATACCGAGTGCATGGAATAATGGAATAGGACCTCGGTTCTATTTTGTTGGTTTTCGGAAGCCCCGAGGTAATGATCAAAAGGGACAGACGGGGGCATTCGTATTGCGACGTTAGAGGTGAAATTCTTGGATCGTCGCAAGACGGACAGAAGCGAAAGCATTTGCCAAGAATGTTTTCTCTGATCAAGAACGAAAGTTAGAGGTTCGAAGGCGATCAGATACCGCCCTAGTTCTAACCATAAACGATGCCAGCCAGCAATCCGCCGAAGTTCCTCCGATGACTCGGCGGGCGGCTTCCGGGAAACCAAAGCTTTTGGGTTCCGGGGGAAGTATGGTTGCAAAGCTGAAACTTAAAGGAATTGACGGAAGGGCACCACCAGGAGTGGAGCCTGCGGCTTAATTTGACTCAACACGGGAAACCTCACCAGGCCCAGACACCGGGAGGATTGACAGATTGAGAGCTCTTTCTTGATTCGGTGGGTGGTGGTGCATGGCCGTTCTTAGTTGGTGGAGCGATTTGTCTGGTTAATTCCGATAACGAACGAGACTCTAGCCTGCTAAATAGTCGCATCCGGTATCCTCTGTGCTACCGGCGACTCCTAATCTTCTTAGAGGGACAGGCGGCTTCTAGCCGCACGAGATTGAGCAATAACAGGTCTGTGATGCCCTTAGATGTTCTGGGCCGCACGCGCGCTACACTGAAGGAATCAGCGTGTCCTCCCTGGCCGAAAGGTCCGGGTAACCCGCTGAACCTCCTTCGTGCTAGGGATTGGGGCTTGCAATTGTTCCCCATGAACGAGGAATTCCCAGTAAGCGCGAGTCATAAGCTCGCGTTGATTACGTCCCTGCCCTTTGTACACACCGCCCGTCGCTACTACCGATTGAATGATTTAGTGAGGTCTTCGGACCGGTGGGCGCGGGGTTTCGGCCCTTCGATTCCACCGGGAAGATGCCCGAACTTGATCATTTAGAGGAAGTAAAAGTCGTAACAAGGTTTCCGTAGGTGAACCTGCGGAAGGATCATTAACGGCACCGAGAGTGACCGAACAGAGAAGGAAGGCATTAAGAAACCGAGGACGGTTGCTGGCTCTGGGGGAGTGCGTAATCTCGCTTGCGAGTGGACCGCCTTCTCGTGGAAGTACCCGTGTCTGGTCATTCATGATAATACAACCTCTACTGATGACTGAAAAATAGATGACGTCAACCTGAGGGGGGACCGGTCGGCGAAAGTCGCACCGACTCCCCCCGCATGAGGGGGAAGACGCATCATAATATGTGACCACTACTGATGACTGAAAAATAGATGACGTCAACCTGAGGGGGGACCGGTCGGCGAAAGTCGCACCGTCTCCCCCCGAATGAGGGGAAGACGCATCAAAAATTAATAAAAGGAAGGCATTAAGAATGAACCAGATGAACGGGGCTCTGCGGAAGGCGTAATCTCGCCTGTGATTGGACCGGCTCTTCCTGGCAGCGGCCGGATCTCGGAGATAACGTCGTCGGCCTGAGGTGTCCAGGTCGGCGAAGTAATCCCCCGGAGGGGGACGGCAAGACCGTCCCGCCTCGAGGTGGGAAGTAGGAGCGAAAGATGGTGAGTGGGTGCCGGCGGCACGCGGGCTCCGAGGATCCTCAGGGATCCAAGGACAACCCGCGCGACCGCGAGCACTGGGCTTAAAGCCACTTTATCTGCCCACGCAAGGCCGTTTCGGCGGCGCTTGAACGAGAGGGGAGCGCGGTCTGACCGTGCCGCTGTTCTGGGGGCAGCTCCCCCTCGAAAAATAACAACTACCTGTCCTACGGGACTAGCAGTAGCATCCTACCCGAAGCTCTGCTCGAATCTAGAGAAAAACAACCCTGAGCGGTGGATCACTCGGCTCGTGGGTCGATGAAGAACGCAGCTAATTGCGCGTCGACATGTGAACTGCAGGACACATGAACATCGACGTTTCGAACGCACATTGCGGTCCTTGGATTTCCAATCCCGGACCACGCCTGGCTGAGGGTCGGCTACATGAAACCCGTGGGCCCGCGCGGTCTTTAAGATAATAAGGGAAAGAAAGAAAGAAAGAAAGAGAAAGAAAGAAATAAAGGCACGCGAGCGGCCCTACGCTGGGGGGTCTGACGAGCCTGCACCTCGCACCGCCGGCGTCGCTCCGAGCAATCGGTGGCGGCGTCGGCGACTGCGAGGAGGTTAAGGGGAGTCAGTCGCCCTTGAAGGCTTCACAGGGTTCGGTGGAGCGAGCGGATAGACTTAGCTCGCCCTCCTCTCCTCGGCGACGGGGCCCATCCTTCCCCGATCGCGTCTGAGAAGAACTGACGCCCGGCTTGATGTGATGGGAGACAGGCAAACTCCCGAGACAGAGAGAGACACACACTTGCCGGGCGGGAGCGAAAGATATGACCACAATAAATAATGACCACAAAAAAACAAAAAACAAAAACAAAAAGAAATCAGTTCAATGAGAGAGGCTAAGCTTCCGACCGCTCACATCGGCCCGTCGGTACAAAAAACCATCTTTCCGACCTCAGATCAGGCGAGACTACCCGCTGAATTTAAGCATATTACTAGGCGGAGGAAAAGAAACTAACAAGGATTCCCCCAGTAGCTGCGAGCGAACAGGGAAGAGCCCAGCACGGAATCCCGCGCGGAGACGTGCAGGGAGATGTCGTGTGTGGGAGGTCCCACTCTCCCGGGGCGCGGTCCAGCGAGTCCAAGTCTCCCTTGAATGGGGCCATCGCCCGCAGAGGGTGCCAGGCCCGTAGGACCGCGGCCGCTCCCGGGTGGGGACTCTCCTCAGAGTCGTGTTCCTTGAGAGTGGAGCACTAAGAGGGTGGTAAACTCCATCTAAGGCTAAATATGACCACGAGACCGATAGCGAACAAGTACCGTGAGGGAAAGTTGAAAAGAACTTTGAAGAGAGAGTTCAATAGTACGTGAAACCGTTCAGGGGTAAACGGGAGAGACCCGGAAGACCGATTGGGGAGATTCAGCCCCGTCCGCGCAGTGCCGGCCCCCGGGCGGGTGCTCCCGGATGTTCCCGGCCGCCGGTCGCGCCGCGAGGCGCGCGCCGGTGCGAGTCGGGCCCACCGGCCGCTCGGGGTCTAAAGCCGCGGCCGCGGCGGGGTGCATTTCCTGCCCCTAGTAGGACGTCGGGACCCGTTGGAGGAGCAGGTCCCTCGCGGACCATTGCGGCCTAAGGCCCGGGACAGAGACCGGGGTGGCTTCCGCCGAGGCGCGGGACAAGGGCCGCCCCGGACCCCGGTACATAGCCTGGCCGCCCTCCGACGGTCTGTTTTTTCGTGGTAGCTGGCCCGCTG
The DNA here is from genome assembly GCF_977971745.1 of Zootermopsis nevadensis. NCBI lineage: Eukaryota > Metazoa > Arthropoda > Insecta > Blattodea > Termopsidae > Zootermopsis > Zootermopsis nevadensis. The sequence continues at coordinate 13,901 of NW_028259365.1, read as the reverse complement.
CCCCCGCCCTCCGCCCGCGAGGGAGGTAAGGGCGGGACGCGAGCGTCCGGTCCGCCGGGGCAAGCTCTCCGGCCGAGGCCGCGGTGCCGTGGCTCTCGCCACGTCCCCGGCCCCCGGCAGGCTGCTGGCCCCCGGAGCCCTCGGACAGCTTTTGGCCGCTCCCGTCTCCGGCGCTTCAGCTTCGGGTGCTCTCCCGACCCGTCTTGAAACACGGACCAAGGAGTCTAACATGTGCGCGAGTCACTGGGACTCATACTAAACCCAGAGGCGCAGTGAAAGCGTGGGGCGCGCCCGGTACGCCGGGCCGCCTCTAAGGGAGGACGGCCGGTCGTGCCTCTCACGGGGTGCGGCCGGCAAGCACTCCCGGGGCGCCTCGGCCCAGGCCGCAGGCGCACCCGGAGCGCACACGTTGGGACCCGAAAGATGGTGAACTATGCCCGGCCAGGACGAAGTCAGGGGAAACCCTGATGGAGGTCCGCAGCGATTCTGACGTGCAAATCGATCGTCAGAGCTGGGTATAGGGGCGAAAGACTAATCGAACCATCTAGTAGCTGGTTCCCTCCGAAGTTTCCCTCAGGATAGCTGGCGCCGAGTTGGAATGGGACCAGTCTCATCCGGTAAAGCGAATGATTAGAGGCCTTGGGGCCGAAACGACCTCAACCTATTCTCAAACTTTAAATGGGTGAGATCTCCGGCTTGCTTGAGCGAAGCCGCGAGACAAGAGAGAGTGGGGGGGGCTTGCTCTCCCCCTCTCTCCCACTCGGATGATGGTGCCAAGTGGGCCAATTTTGGTAAGCAGAACTGGCGCTGTGGGATGAACCAAACGCCGGGTTAAGGCGCCTAAACCGGAGCTCATGGGAGACCATGAAAGGCGTTGGTTGCTTAAGACAGCAGGACGGTGGCCATGGAAGTCGGAATCCGCTAAGGAGTGTGTAACAACTCACCTGCCGAAGCAACTAGCCCTGAAAATGGATGGCGCTAAAGCTCCGTGCCTATACCCGGCCGCCGGAAGGCAAAGGCGTGTAAGCTGAAGCCCCGGCGAGTAGGAGGGCGCGGCGGTGTGCGCGGAAGGGTCAGGGCGCGAGCCCGCCTGGAGCCGCCGCCGGTGCAGATCTTGGTGGTAGTAGCAAATACTCAAGCGAGGGCCTTGAGGGCTGATGCGGAGAAGGGTTTCGTGTGAACAGCCGTTGCACACGAGTCAGTCGATCCTAAGCCCTAGGAGAAATCCGATGTCGATGCGGCGGGGTGACTCCCCGCCCGTCGAGGGCGAAAGGGAATCCGGTTCCTATTCCGGAACCCGGCAGCGGAACCGAACCGTCGGGCCCCTCGAAAGAGAAGCTCGTCGGGGTAACCCAAAGGGACCCGGAGACGCCGTCGGGAGACCCGGGCAGAGTTTTCTGTTCTGCATAAGCGTTCGAGTTCCCTGGAATCCTCTAGCAGGGAGATAGGGTTTGGAACGCGAAGAGCACCGCAGTTGCGGCGGTGTCCGGGTCGTCCCCTCGGACCTTGAAAATCCGGGAGAGGGCTACGCGGAGGTGTCGCGCCGGTTCGTACCCATATCCGCAGCAGGTCTCCAAGGTGAGGAGCCTCTAGTCGATAGACTAATGTAGGTAAGGGAAGTCGGCAAATTGGATCCGTAACTTCGGGATAAGGATTGGCTCTGAGGACCGGGGCGCGTCGGGCGTGGTCGGGAAGCGGGCCTGTGCCAACGAGCCGGGCCTGGGCGAGGCGATGCCGCCCGGCAACGGGCGCGCGGATCCGAGCTCGGTCCCGTGCCTTGGCCTCCCGCGGATCTTCCACGCTGCGAGGGGCCGCGCTAGCTCGCGGCGTACTCTTCGGCCGCCACTCAACGGTCGACTCAGAACTGGCACGGACTTGGGGAATCCGACTGTCTAATTAAAACAAAGCATTGCGAGGGCCCTAGCGGGTGTTGACGCAATGTGATTTCTGCCCAGTGCTCTGAATGTCAAAGTGAAGAAATTCAAGCAAGCGCGGGTAAACGGCGGGAGTAACTATGACTCCATAGTGGCACGGGGAGATACCTTGCATTGAGCTTGAGTGACTGTCTCCTGCATCACAAGGAGAAGCATGCAGCAATGGAACTGGTTTTCCAGTGTTCAGATTGCGATAAGCAATATATCAGGAAGCATGCTGCTCTGTGCCACTTGTCCAAGTGCACGGGGCGTAAGGAGACCAAGGTCGTCCGATGCCCTCACTGTACCGACACGTTCGATACTGTGAGCGGTCTCAGTCAGCATAAGCGCCATCGCCATCCTCTCGAAAGGAACGACGAGAGGTTAGCTCCAGTATCCCGGCCTGGACCGCCCGCCAGGGCCGGGCTCGTTTTCTCTGCTGAAGAGATCGAGACCATGTTACAACTGGAGGAGTCTCTTAAAGGAGACAAATTTATAGCAATGAAAATGGCGAAGCTGATTGAGGCCAAAACTGCGAAGCAAATCCGTGACAAACGAAAGGAACCTCGTTATATCGCCATGAGATTGGCACGTTTGTCTGTTACAGAGGTTCCCACCGAAAATAGACCCCCTCCAAATATGCTTACTAGGAGGGGGTGCCGGATGGCTAATGAGCCACCGGCTGTTGTCGCTGGATGCCTGGGAGAGATTGGGGACCTCTCCCAGGTGATTGAGGAAGGGGAACGGGAAGAGGGCCCGAACCCCTTGATAGGCGAACCAGTGGAGGTTTCCCAACCTTCCACGGCTAGCCTGAGTGGCGGTGACCATTTTAATGAGGATCGAGCGAGTAATAACTCGTCTGCAATCCACTCCCACAATGATATTGAGGCTGAGGCAATGTGGAGAGAAGGGCTCGTCGCATCGCTCTTGGCTTGGGAAACCAATGAGTGCCCTAAGGATGCAGCGGAGGTCATTAGGAAAATAATGCAGGCAACCGATCTCTGTCGTTCACAGGAAACGATGAATGAGATATATTTGATTGTCCTGGAGTACTTGGGATCGAAGGCCACACCCAGTACCGCCTCTGGTCGATCAAGGCCCAAGGCCAGCAATGGCAAGTCACGGAAAAGGGCTCAAAAGAGATATATGTATGCAAGGACCAGAGACCTCTATGATAAAAATCCTGGTCTCCTTGCAAAGCATGTAAGAATGGGCACTGATCATACTGCCCAAACGGGAGCGGAGTTAGACCGAGGAGAAATAAAACTCCTATATGACAGCTTGTGGGGAACCAAGCCTTGTCTACGTCTAACTGATCCTGTCGCTCCCCAGGAACCAGTTTCTTTGGATATGTTCCTGGGAGCCTTGAAACCCGAAGAGGTGCGCTTACGGGTTGGCAGGATAAAGGGGTCGACCGCTCCAGGCCCTGATGGAATAAAAAGGGGCGCACTGGCCACGTGGGCCAGTCAAAAGGTACTAAGTGCGTTTTATAATCTGATCCTTATTACTGGCTACCTACCAACAGCTTGGAGCCAGAACCGCACCACGCTCATCCCCAAGGAGGGGAAAGACAAAACTAAGGTTTCGGACTACCGTCCGATTACTATTAGTTCCCTCCTTAGTCGTGTCTTCTGGGGAATTATGGATCAGAGACTGAGGTCAGTGGTGCGGCAGAACCCTAGACAGAAAGGGTTCGTAGCGGAGGCGGGTTGCTTCGCTAATATGCAGATTTTAACGGAGCTAGTGAGGAGAATGAAATCCAACAGCGGAGGCGTTGCTATCCAGTTGGATGTCTGTAAGGCTTTTGATACTGTTCCTCATGAAGCCTTAGGTCCGGCCCTTGCCAGGAAGGGCATTCCGAAATTCTTTGTGGACCTAGTGGTGAGCTCCTATCATGGGGTTGAGACCTCCATCTCACACCCCAGCGGCGACATTAAGATCTCCCTCCAGAGAGGTGTCAAACAGGGGGACCCTCTATCACCAATCCT
>NW_028259365.1:0-5000 GCF_977971745.1 Zootermopsis nevadensis | reverse complement strand
CGCCTTCTTAATAATAGTAACTTGAATAAAAATAACATAAGACAACACGAATAACGGGAGTAGAAGAAGAAGAATTAGGGAGGAAGAAAGCGTAATATAGTGAAGTAGATGGTTTTGTATTCTTATGAGTTGTTTGATTTTGAGTGAGTGAGTGGGATGTGTTGTTTTGGTTGCGTCCTATGTTTTTCTTTTATGGTTCTGTTGTGTCTTATTCTTTTTGTTGTGCCCTCTAATTATTCTTTTTCTGTCTCACTGTGTTGATGTATCGCATTGTTTTGTTGTGTCTTATGTTCTTGTACCTTATTGTAGGTCACTGCCACCGGGGATAAAATCATTTGCAGTCAATAACAAATAATAAAAATAATAATATGGTTAAGTATTTGTAAATCATTAAAATTGGGCTTGCGGTGCCCCGTCTCGAAAGAAATCATCGTATAGCCGTTAACGCATTAAAAGTAAGTCATGTAAGAGACTACGCCTGTGTTTGATGGGTTGTATTGGGACGGTCGCTTCCTGAGGCCAATTCAGACGGCGAGTATAGTTACGGGGCTGCTTCGAAGCACGAGACCGTGCCGTGATAGCGCCTTCCTAAGAATAAGAAATAGAACGAATATAACTTCAGCGGCTAAGTCCGAAATATTCCAAAATGCAGTAAAATATTCTTAATTGAAAAAAAATGGGCTTGCTGTGCACAATAATGCCGTTAATTGTCTAAAAATAAATTTCCGAAATTTAACTCAAAAGTCATGGCTCTGCGGCTATGTCCCGTGGTGCTTGGAACTTGAAATCAGTTCTGCGGCTATGTCCGACCGTGCGTGTTAGTTGAGTCGCTTCAGCGGCTAAGTCCGAAAATTTCCAAAATGCAGAAAAATATACATAATTGAAGAAAGTTGGCCTTGCTGTGCTTAATAATATCGTTAATAGATTAAAAATAAATTTCCGCTGTGTTAGGTGGGCCTTACTTGGACGGTACGAATTCTGCGGCTATGTCCCGTGGTGCGTGGTACTTGAAACCAGTTCTGCGGCTATGTCCGACCGTGCGTGTTAGTTGAGTCGCTTCAGCGGCTAAGTCAAAAAATTTCCAAAATGCAGAAAAATACACATAATTGAAGAAAATTGGGCTTGCTGTGCTTAATAATATCGTTAATAGATTAAAAATAAATTTCCGCTGTGTTAGGTGGGCCTTACTTGGACGGTACGAATTCTGCGGCTATGTCCCGTGGTGCGTGGTACTTGAAACCAGTTCTGCGGCTATGTCCCACCGTGCGTGTTACTTGAGTCGCTTCAGCGGCTAAGTCCGAAAATTTCCAAAATGCAGAAAAATATACATAATTGAAGAAAGTTGGCCTTGCTGTGCTTAATAATATCGTTAATAGATTAAAAATAAATTTCCGCTGTGTTAGGTGGGCCTTACTTGGACGGTACGAATTCTGCGGCTATGTCCCGTGGTGCGTGGTACTTGAAACCAGTTCTGCGGCTATGTCCGACCGTGCGTGTTAGTTGAGTCGCTTCAGCGGCTAAGTCCAAAAAATTTCCAAAATGCAGAAAAATACACATAATTGAAGAAAATTGGGCTTGCTGTGCTTAATAATGTCGTTAATAGATTAAAAATAAATTTCCGCTGTGTTAGGTGGGCCTTACTTGGACGGTACGAATTCTGCGGCTATGTCCCGTGGTGCGTGGTACTTGAAACCAGTTCTGCGGCTATGTCCGACCGTGCGTGTTAGTTGAGTCGCTTCAGCGGCTAAGTCCAAAAAATTTCCAAAATGCAGAAAAATACACATAATTGAAGAAAATTGGGCTTGCTGTGCTTAATAATGTCGTTAATAGATTAAAAATAAATTTCCGCTGTGTTAGGTGGGCCTTACTTGGACGGTACGAATTCTGCGGCTATGTCCCGTGGTGCGTGGTACTTGAAACCAGTTCTGCGGCTATGTCCGACCGTGCGTGTTAGTTGAGTCGCTTCAGCGGCTAAGTCCGAAAATTTCCAAAATGCAGAAAAATATTCATAATTGAAGAAAGTTGGCCTTGCTGTGCATAGTAATGCCGTTAATTGACTAAAAATAAATTTCCGCTGTGTTAGGTGGGCCTTACTTGGACGGGACGAATTCTGCGGCTATGTCCCGTGGTGCGTGGTACTTGAAATCAGTTCTGCGGCTATGTCCGACCGTGCGTGTTAGTTGAGTCGCTTCAGCGGCTAAGTCCAAAAAATTTCCAAAATGCAGAAAAATACACATAATTGAAGAAAATTGGGCTTGCTGTGCTTAATAAAATCGTTAATAGATTAAAAATAAATTACCGCTGTGTTAGGTGGGCCTTACTTGGACGGTACGAATTCTGCGGCTATGTCCCGTGGTGCGTGGTACTTGAAATCAGTTCTGCGGCTATGTCCCACCGTGCGTGTTACTTGAGTCGCTTCAGCGGCTAAGTCCGAAAATTTCCAAAATGCAGAAAAATATACATAATTGAAGAAAGTTGGCCTTGCTGTGCTTAATAATATCGTTAATAGATTAAAAATAAATTTCCGCTGTGTTAGGTGGGCCTTACTTGGACGGTACGAATTCTGCGGCTATGTCCCGTGGTGCGTGGTACTTGAAACCAGTTCTGCGGCTATGTCCGACCGTGCGTGTTAGTTGAGTCGCTTCAGCGGCTAAGTCCAAAAAATTTCCAAAATGCAGAAAAATACACATAATTGAAGAAAATTGGGCTTGCTGTGCTTAATAATATCGTTAATAGATTAAAAATAAATTTCCGCTGTGTTAGCTGGGCCTTACTTGGACGGTACGAATTCTGCGGCTATGTCCCGTGGTGCGTGGTACTTGAAATCAGTTCTGCGGCTATGTCCCACCGTGCGTGTTACTTGAGTCGCTTCAGCGGCTAAGTCCGAAAATTTCCAAAATGCAGAAAAATATACATAATTGAATAAAGTTGGCCTTGCTGTGCTTAATAATATCGTTAATAGATTAAAAATAAATTTCCGCTGTGTTAGGTGGGCCTTACTTGGACGGTACGAATTCTGCGGCTATGTCCCGTGGTGCGTGGTACTTGAAACCAGTTCTGCGGCTATGTCCGACCGTGCGTGTTAGTTGAGTCGCTTCAGCGGCTAAGTCCGAAAATTTCCAAAATGCAGAAAAATATTCATAATTGAAGAAAGTTGGCCTTGCTGTGCATAGTAATGCCGTTAATTGACTAAAAATAAATTTCCGCTGTGTTAGGTGGGCCTTAATTGGACGGTACGAATTCTGCGGCTATGTCCCGTGGTGCGTGGTACTTGAAACCAGTTCTGCGGCTATGTCCGACCGTGCGTGTTAGTTGAGTCGCTTCAGCGGCTAAGTCCGAAAATTTCCAAAATGCAGAAAAATATTCATAATTGAAGAAAGTTGGCCTTGCTGTGCATAGTAATGCCGTTAATTGACTAAAAATAAATTTCCGCTGTGTTAGCTGGGCCTTACTTGGACGGTACGAATTCTGCGGCTATGTCCCGTGGTGCGTGGTACATGAAACCAGTTCTGCGGCTATGTCCGACCGTGCGTGTTAGTTGAGTCGCTTCAGCGGCTAAGTCCGAAAATTTCTAAAGTGCAGAAAAATATTAAATAAAGCGGTTATATAAGTAAGTATGTGTATGTATTCTAACATATACAAAATTTAGTATGATCGGAAATGATTAAGGAAGAGAAAAACTTAATTAAAATTTCTGGCGGCAGCCGAGGGGCCATCCGCCGGTGTCCGCGGCTCTGCCTCTTCCGTGACTGACGAATGCTGAGATAAGGGGGGTCCAGACTATAGTATATGAGCTTGGCGAGCGAGGCTCTCCTCGAGCAGGGGGAAGTCTGAGATTGGACTACCGGCCGCCGGGGACCCTGTCGCCGGCAGGCCATTCGCGCTTCCGCCCCGCGTTGGCTGAGGCAGTTTAGGGCAAGAGTGGCACAAGTGCACCGACCGCCGTGTCCTTTGGGGTCGGCGCCCGTCACCCCGCTCAGTGGCCGGCGAAGACCGGCCGAGTCTCGGGTTCGAGTCGGCACAGGACACTGAGTGCAAGAGTGACACAAGTAACGGCGTTCACGGGCGGCCTCTGGGAGATTGCCCTCAGTACCACCGGGCAACGCGGGGGACTGCAGGCCTCGACCCGCGCCGCTCGATCCCCGTTTAGGGCAAGAGTGGCACAAGTGCACCGACCGCCGTGTCCTTTGGGGTCGGCGCCCGTCACCCCGCTCAGTGGCCGGCGAAGACTGGTCGAGTCTCGGGTTCGAGTCGGCACTCGAGCCTGAGTGCAAGAGTGGCACAAGTGATGGTCTTCACGGGCGGCCTCTGGGAAGCTGCCCCTAGTACCAGCGGACAACAGCGAGGGACTGCAGGCCTCGGCCCGCGCTACTTGCGACCGTTTAGGGCAAGAGGGGCACAAGTGTATCGACCGCCGTGTAATTTGTGGTCAACCCGCGCTGTTGCCTGCGAAGACCGGCCGAGTCTCGGGTTCGAGTCGGCACAGGGCACTGAGTGCAAGAGTGACACAAGTAACGGCCTTCACGGGCGGCCTCTGGGAGATTGCCCTCAGTACCACCGGGCAACGCGGGGGACTGCAGGCCTCGTCCCGCGCCGCTCGATCCCCGTTTAGGGCAAGAGTGGCACATGTGCACCGATCGCCGTCTTCAACGGGGTCGGCGCCCGTCAACCCGCGCAGTGGCCGGCGGAGGCTCCGGTTCGAGTCGGCACTCGATTCCGAGTGCAAGAGTGGCACACGTGACGGCCTTCACGGGCGGCCTCTGGGAAGCTGCACTTAGTACCAGCGGACAACCGCGGGGGAATGCTTTCCTCGGCCCGGTGTACTTGCAACCGTTTAGTGCAAGTGGGGCACAAATGCACCGACCGCCGTGTCCATCGGGGTTGGCGCACGTCAACACGCGCGGTGTCCGGCGGAGGCTCGGGCTCGAGTCGGCCCTCGACTACGAGTGCAAGAGTGGCACATGTGACGGCCTTTACAGGTGGCTTCTGTGAGCCGGCCC
>NW_028259364.1:247500-257426 GCF_977971745.1 Zootermopsis nevadensis | reverse complement strand
CCGAAATATTCCAAAATGCAGTAAAATATTCTTAATTGAAAAAAAATGGGCTTGCTGTGCACAATAATGCCGTTAATTGTCTAAAAATAAATTTCCGAAATTTAACTCAAAAGTCATGGCTCTGCGGCTATGTCCCGTGGTGCTTGGAACTTGAAATCAGTTCTGCGGCTATGTCCGACCGTGCGTGTTAGTTGAGTCGCTTCAGCGGCTAAGTCCGAAAATTTCCAAAATGCAGAAAAATATACATAATTGAAGAAAGTTGGCCTTGCTGTGCTTAATAATATCGTTAATAGATTAAAAATAAATTTCCGCTGTGTTAGGTGGGCCTTACTTGGACGGTACGAATTCTGCGGCTATGTCCCGTGGTGCGTGGTACTTGAAACCAGTTCTGCGGCTATGTCCGACCGTGCGTGTTAGTTGAGTCGCTTCAGCGGCTAAGTCCAAAAAATTTCCAAAATGCAGAAAAATACACATAATTGAAGAAAATTGGGCTTGCTGTGCTTAATAATATCGTTAATAGATTAAAAATAAATTTCCGCTGTGTTAGCTGGGCCTTACTTGGACGGTACGAATTCTGCGGCTATGTCCGACCGTGCGTGTTAGTTGAGTCGCTTCAGCGGCTAAGTCAAAAAATTTCCAAAATGCAGAAAAATACACATAATTGAAGAAAATTGGGCTTGCTGTGCATAGTAATGCCGTTAATTGACTAAAAATAAATTTCCGCTGTGTTAGGTGGGCCTTACTTGGACGGTACGAATTCTGCGGCTATGTCCCGTGGTGCGTGGTACTTGAAACCAGTTCTGCGGCTATGAACCACCGTGCGTGTTACTTGAGTCGCTTCAGCGGCTAAGTCCGAAAATTTCCAAAATGCAGAAAAATATACATAATTGAAGAAAGTTGGCCTTGCTGTGCTTAATAATATCGTTAATAGATTAAAAATAAATTTCCGCTGTGTTAGCTGGGCCTTACTTGGACGGTACGAATTCTGCGGCTATGTCCCGTGGTGCGTGGTACTTGAAACCAGTTCTGCGGCTATGTCCGACCGTGCGTGTTAGTTGAGTCGCTTCAGCGGCTAAGTCCGAAAATTTCCAAAATGCAGAAAAATATTCATAATTGAAGAAAGTTGGCCTTGCTGTGCATAGTAATGCCGTTAATTGACTAAAAATAAATTTCCGCTGTGTTAGCTGGGCCTTACTTGGACGGTACGAATTCTGCGGCTATGTCCCGTGGTGCGTGGTACTTGAAACCAGTTCTGCGGCTATGTCCGACCGTGCGTGTTAGTTGAGTCGCTTCAGCGGCTAAGTCCAAAAAATTTCCAAAATGCAGAAAAATACACATAATTGAAGAAAATTGGGCTTGCTGTGCATAGTAATGCCGTTAATTGACTAAAAATAAATTTCCGCTGTGTTAGGTGGGCCTTACTTGGACGGTACGAATTCTGCGGCTATGTCCCGTGGTGCGTGGTACTTGAAACCAGTTCTGCGGCTATGTCCGACCGTGCGTGTTAGTTGAGTCGCTTCAGCGGCTAAGTCCAAAAAATTTCCAAAATGCAGAAAAATACACATAATTGAAGAAAATTGGGCTTGCTGTGCTTAATAATATCGTTAATAGATTAAAAATAAATTTCCGCTGTGTTAGCTGGGCCTTACTTGGACGGTACGAATTCTGCGGCTATGTCCCGTGGTGCGTGGTACTTGAAATCAGTTCTGCGGCTATGTCCCACCGTGCGTGTTACTTGAGTCGCTTCAGCGGCTAAGTCCGAAAATTTCCAAAATGCAGAAAAATATACATAATTGAAGAAAGTTGGCCTTGCTGTGCTTAATAATATCGTTAATAGATTAAAAATAAATTTCCGCTGTGTTAGGTGGGCCTTAATTGGACGGTACGAATTCTGCGGCTATGTCCCGTGGTGCGTGGTACTTGAAACCAGTTCTGCGGCTATGTCCGACCGTGCGTGTTAGTTGAGTCGCTTCAGCGGCTAAGTCCGAAAATTTCCAAAATGCAGAAAAATATTCATAATTGAAGAAAGTTGGCCTTGCTGTGCATAGTAATGCCGTTAATTGACTAAAAATAAATTTCCGCTGTGTTAGGTGGGCCTTACTTGGACGGGACGAATTCTGCGGCTATGTCCCGTGGTGCGTGGTACTTGAAATCAGTTCTGCGGCTATGTCCGACCGTGCGTGTTAGTTGAGTCGCTTCAGCGGCTAAGTCCAAAAAATTTCCAAAATGCAGAAAAATACACATAATTGAAGAAAATTGGGCTTGCTGTGCTTAATAAAATCGTTAATAGATTAAAAATAAATTACCGCTGTGTTAGGTGGGCCTTACTTGGACGGTACGAATTCTGCGGCTATGTCCCGTGGTGCGTGGTACTTGAAATCAGTTCTGCGGCTATGTCCCACCGTGCGTGTTACTTGAGTCGCTTCAGCGGCTAAGTCCGAAAATTTCCAAAATGCAGAAAAATATACATAATTGAAGAAAGTTGGCCTTGCTGTGCTTAATAATATCGTTAATAGATTAAAAATAAATTTCCGCTGTGTTAGGTGGGCCTTACTTGGACGGTACGAATTCTGCGGCTATGTCCCGTGGTGCGTGGTACTTGAAACCAGTTCTGCGGCTATGTCCGACCGTGCGTGTTAGTTGAGTCGCTTCAGCGGCTAAGTCCGAAAATTTCCAAAATGCAGAAAAATATTCATAATTGAAGAAAGTTGGCCTTGCTGTGCATAGTAATGCCGTTAATTGACTAAAAATAAATTTCCGCTGTGTTAGCTGGGCCTTACTTGGACGGTACGAATTCTGCGGCTATGTCCCGTGGTGCGTGGTACATGAAACCAGTTCTGCGGCTATGTCCCACCGTGCGTGTTACTTGAGTCGCTTCAGCGGCTAAGTCCGAAAATTTCTAAAGTGCAGAAAAATATTAAATAAAGCGGTTATATAAGTAAGTATGTGTATGTATTCTAACATATACAAAATTTAGTATGATCGGAAATGATTAAGGAAGAGAAAAACTTAATTAAAATTTCTGGCGGCAGCCGAGGGGCCATCCGCCGGTGTCCGCGGCTCTGCCTCTTCCGTGACTGACGAATGCTGAGATAAGGGGGGTCCAGACTATAGTATATGAGCTTGGCGAGCGAGGCTCTCCTCGAGCAGGGGGAAGTCTGAGATTGGACTACCGGCCGCCGGGGACCCTGTCGCCGGCAGGCCATTCGCGCTTCCGCCCCGCGTTGGCTGAGGCAGTTTAGGGCAAGAGTGGCACAAGTGCACCGACCGCCGTTTCCTTTGGGGTCGGCGCCCGTCACCCCGCTCAGTGGCCGGCGAAGACCGGCCGAGTCTCGGGTTCGAGTCGGCACAGGACACTGAGTGCAAGAGTGACACAAGTAACGGCGTTCACGGGCGGCCTCTGGGAGATTGCCCTCAGTACCACCGGGCAACGCGGGGGACTGCAGGCCTCGACCCGCGCCGCTCGATCCCCGTTTAGGGCAAGAGTGGCACAAGTGCACCGACCGCCGTGTCCTTTGGGGTCGGCGCCCGTCACCCCGCTCAGTGGCCGGCGAAGACTGGTCGAGTCTCGGGTTCGAGTCGGCACTCGAGCCTGAGTGCAAGAGTGGCACAAGTGATGGTCTTCACGGGCGGCCTCTGGGAAGCTGCCCCTAGTACCAGCGGACAACAGCGAGGGACTGCAGGCCTCGGCCCGCGCTACTTGCGACCGTTTAGGGCAAGAGGGGCACAAGTGTATCGACCGCCGTGTAATTTGTGGTCAACCCGCGCTGTTGCCTGCGAAGACCGGCCGAGTCTCGGGTTCGAGTCGGCACAGGGCACTGAGTGCAAGAGTGACACAAGTAACGGCCTTCACGGGCGGCCTCTGGGAGATTGCCCTCAGTACCACCGGGCAACGCGGGGGACTGCAGGCCTCGTCCCGCGCCGCTCGATCCCCGTTTAGGGCAAGAGTGGCACATGTGCACCGATCGCCGTCTTCAACGGGGTCGGCGCCCGTCAACCCGCGCAGTGGCCGGCGGAGGCTCCGGTTCGAGTCGGCACTCGATTCCGAGTGCAAGAGTGGCACACGTGACGGCCTTCACGGGCGGCCTCTGGGAAGCTGCACTTAGTACCAGCGGACAACCGCGGGGGAATGCTTTCCTCGGCCCGGTGTACTTGCAACCGTTTAGTGCAAGTGGGGCACAAATGCACCGACCGCCGTGTCCATCGGGGTTGGCGCACGTCAACACGCGCGGTGTCCGGCGGAGGCTCGGGCTCGAGTCGGCCCTCGACTACGAGTGCAAGAGTGGCACATGTGACGGCCTTTACAGGTGGCTTCTGTGAGCCGGCCCTTAGTACCAGCGTGCATCCGCGGGAGACTGAAGACCTCTCCCCGCGCTGCTCGAACCCCGTTTAGGGCAAGAGGGGCACATGTGCACCGATCGCCGTCTTCATCGGGGACGGCGCCCGTCAACCCACGCAGTGGCCGGCGGAGGCTCCGGTTCGAGTCGGCACTCGATTCCGAGTGCAAGAGCGGCACACGTGACGGCCTTCACGGGCGGCCTCTGGGAAGCTGCACTTAGAACCAGCGCGCATCCGCCGGGGGACTGCTGGCCTCGGCCCGCTCTACTTGCAACCGTTTAGGGCAAGTGGAGCACAAGTGCACCGACCGCCGTGTCCATCGGGGTTGGCGCACGTCATCACGCGCGGTGTCCGGCGGAGACTCGGGCTCGAGTCGGCACTCATCTACGAGTGCAAGAGTGGCACATGTGAAGGCCTTAACGGGCGGCCTCTGGGAAGCTGCACTTAGAACGAGCGCGCATCCGCCGGGGACTGAATTCCTCTCCCCGCGCTGCTCGAACCCCGTTTAGGGCATGGGGGGCACATGTGCACCGATCGCCGTCTTCATCGGGGTCGGCGCCCGTCAACCCACGCAGTGGCCGGCGGAGGCTCCGGTTCGAGTCGGCACTCGATTCCGAGTGCAAGAGTGGCACAAGTGATGGCCTTCACGGGCGGCCTCTCGGAAGCTGCACTTAGAACGAGCGCGCATCCGCCGGGGACTGAATTCCTCTCCCCGCGCTGCTCGAACCCCGTTTAGGGCAAGAGGGGCACAAGTGTACAGAAGTCCGTCTCCTGGGGAATCGCGTGCTCGGCTGCCCTCAATGGACAGGCAGAAGCAGGGGTCTGCTCGTAGGTGACTCGGCACTCGAGTGCAAGATTGGCGCAAGTGACGACTTCTCGTGCGGTCACGGTGAGGCTGCCGGCGGTGTCTCTGGCTTCTGCCGCATATATATTCCCGTTCGTGCCCTCCACGTCTTCAGATTTCAAAGTCCCATCCGTGCGTGTTAGGTAGGCCGATTTTAGGGGACCTGCCGCTCGCATTCGGCCGGGTCGCGCTCTCTGAGGCTCAGACGTTACGAGTCTCCCCTGAAAACGCCGCGCTGGCACCTTATTTTGTAGGAAAATTTCACACTTCCTCTAGTTGAACTAACGGATGCGTCGCTGATAAATTGGCCCTTTTTCCGCATAAGACGATTCCTGAGCCTTGGGTGGTGTCTGGATACATCAGGAGGACACAACTGACGGAAGAAAAGCCCGGGTCCGTCCTCCGCCCGGCAGGGGAACGATTTTACGAAAAAGGCCGGCTTCGTTCCCCTTCCCGGCAAGCAGCAGGTGGACGATTTTACGAGAAAGACCGGGTTCGTCCACCTTCCCGGCAAGCAACAGGGGAACGATTTTACGAAGAAGGCCGGCTTCGTTCCCCTTTCCGGCAAGCAACAGGAGGACGATTTGACGTTAAAGACCGGGTTCGTCCTCCTTCCCGGCAAGCAACAGGGGAACGATTTTACGAAAAAGGCCGGCTTCGTTCCCCTTCCCGGCAAGCAGCAGGTGGACGATTTGACGATAAAGACCGGGTTCGTCCACCTTCCCGGCAAGCAACAGGGGAACGATTTTACGAAAAAGACCGGCTTCGTTCCCCTTCCCGGCAAGCAGCAGGTGGACGATTTTACGAGAGAGACCGGGTTCGTCCACCTTCCCGGCAAGCAACAGGGGAACGATTTTACGAAAAAGACCGGCTTCGTTCCCCTTCCCGGCAAGCAGCAGGTGGACGATTTTACGAGAGAGACCGGGTTCGTCCACCTTCGCGGCAAGCAACAGGGGAACGATTTTACGAAAAAGGCCGGCTTCGTTCCCCTTTCCGGCAAGCAACAGGAGGACGATTTGACGATAAAGACCGGGTTCGTCCTCCTTCCCGGCAAGCAACAGGGGAACGATTTTACGAAAAAGGCCGGCTTCGTTCCCCTTCCCGGCAACCAGCAGGTGGACGATTTGACGATAAAGACCGGGTTCGTCCACCTTCCCGGCAAGCAACAGGGGAACGATTTTACGAAAAAGACCGGCTTTGTTCCCCTTCCCGGCAAGCAGCAGGTGGACGATTTTACGAGAGAGACCGGGTTCGTCCACCTTCCCGGCAAGCAACAGGGGAACGATTTTACGAAAAAGGCCGGCTTCGTTCCCCTTCCCGGCAAACCCTTCGCCACCGCGATGCCGCGGCCCTCTGTCCCCCGGACACGGTCTATAGGCGGCGTATCGTGGACACACTGCAACCGACTCACTCGTAGTCCGGGCGCGTGCTAGACTCGCGATGCCAAACGGCGCTTCGGCGCTTATGCATGTCGAGTGAAGAGAGGGAAGGGTGCCCTAATGGCACCACGGTTCTGGGGGCGCTCACGTGGCGTCCCCCTAACGGCACGAAGTGGCCCCTGCTCGCAGGGGCGCACGGAGTGCGAGCGTTGAAGTATGAACTGGACCCCCTCGCCGGACCCATCCGGGACCGCGTGGAGGGGGAGGAACGAGCTCCAAGTGAGTCTTCGGTTCCCTGGTTGATCCTGCCAGTAGTCATATGCTTGTCTCAAAGATTAAGCCATGCATGTCTCAGTGCAAGCCAAATTAAGGTGAAACCGCGAATGGCTCATTAAATCAGTTATGGTTCCTTAGATGGTGGACAGTTACTTGGATAACTGTGGTAATTCTAGAGCTAATACATGCAACCGAGTCCCGACCGGAGACGGTCGGGACGCTTTTATTAGATCAAAACCAATCGGTCGCTCACGCGGCCGTTTGCCTTGGTGACTCTGAATAAATGGAGGCGGATCGCACGGTCTACGAACCGGCGACGCATCTTTCAAATGTCTGCCTTATCAACTGTCGATGGTAGGCTCTGCGCCTACCATGGTTGTAACGGGTAACGGGGAATCAGGGTTCGATTCCGGAGAGGGAGCCTGAGAAACGGCTACCACATCCAAGGAAGGCAGCAGGCGCGCAAATTACCCACTCCCGGCACGGGGAGGTAGTGACGAAAAATAACGATACGGGACTCATCCGAGGCCCCGTAATCGGAATGAGTACACTCTAAAGACTTTAACGAGTATCCATTGGAGGGCAAGTCTGGTGCCAGCAGCCGCGGTAATTCCAGCTCCAATAGCGTATATTAAAGCTGTTGCGGTTAAAAAGCTCGTAGTCGGACTTGTGTCCCACGCTGCCGGTTCACCGCCCGTCGGTGTCTAACTGGCACGCACGTGCGGACGTCCTGCCGGTGGCCCGAGCCGGCGCCCGCGGGCGATGGGGGCGGCGACGCTCCCACGCCTCGGGTCGTCTCGGGGAGGGCCTACACAATCCCGTCGCGGTGCTCTTGACCGAGTGTCACGATGGGCCGGCACTTTTACTTTGAACAAATTAGAGTGCTTAAAGCAGGCAGCAGCCGCCTGAATACCGAGTGCATGGAATAATGGAATAGGACCTCGGTTCTATTTTGTTGGTTTTCGGAAGCCCCGAGGTAATGATCAAAAGGGACAGACGGGGGCATTCGTATTGCGACGTTAGAGGTGAAATTCTTGGATCGTCGCAAGACGGACAGAAGCGAAAGCATTTGCCAAGAATGTTTTCTCTGATCAAGAACGAAAGTTAGAGGTTCGAAGGCGATCAGATACCGCCCTAGTTCTAACCATAAACGATGCCAGCCAGCAATCCGCCGAAGTTCCTCCGATGACTCGGCGGGCGGCTTCCGGGAAACCAAAGCTTTTGGGTTCCGGGGGAAGTATGGTTGCAAAGCTGAAACTTAAAGGAATTGACGGAAGGGCACCACCAGGAGTGGAGCCTGCGGCTTAATTTGACTCAACACGGGAAACCTCACCAGGCCCAGACACCGGGAGGATTGACAGATTGAGAGCTCTTTCTTGATTCGGTGGGTGGTGGTGCATGGCCGTTCTTAGTTGGTGGAGCGATTTGTCTGGTTAATTCCGATAACGAACGAGACTCTAGCCTGCTAAATAGTCGCATCCGGTATCCTCTGTGCTACCGGCGACTCCTAATCTTCTTAGAGGGACAGGCGGCTTCTAGCCGCACGAGATTGAGCAATAACAGGTCTGTGATGCCCTTAGATGTTCTGGGCCGCACGCGCGCTACACTGAAGGAATCAGCGTGTCCTCCCTGGCCGAAAGGTCCGGGTAACCCGCTGAACCTCCTTCGTGCTAGGGATTGGGGCTTGCAATTGTTCCCCATGAACGAGGAATTCCCAGTAAGCGCGAGTCATAAGCTCGCGTTGATTACGTCCCTGCCCTTTGTACACACCGCCCGTCGCTACTACCGATTGAATGATTTAGTGAGGTCTTCGGACCGGTGGGCGCGGGGTTTCGGCCCTTCGATTCCACCGGGAAGATGCCCGAACTTGATCATTTAGAGGAAGTAAAAGTCGTAACAAGGTTTCCGTAGGTGAACCTGCGGAAGGATCATTAACGGCACCGAGAGTGACCGAACAGAGAAGGAAGGCATTAAGAAACCGAGTACGGTTGCTGGCTCTGGGGGAGTGCGTAATCTCGCTTGCGAGTGGACCGCCTTCTCGTGGAAGTACCCGTGTCTGGTCATTCATGATAATACAACCTCTACTGATGACTGAAAAATAGATGACGTCAACCTGAGGGGGGACCGGTCGGCGAAAGTCGCACCGACTCCCCCCGCATGAGGGGGAAGACGCATCATAATATGTGACCACTACTGATGACTGAAAAATAGATGACGTCAACCTGAGGGGGGACCGGTCGGCGAAAGTCGCACCGTCTCCCCCCGAATGAGGGGAAGACGCATCAAAAATTAATAAAAGGAAGGCATTAAGAATGAACCAGATGAACGGGGCTCTGCGGAAGGCGTAATCTCGCCTGTGATTGGACCGGCTCTTCCTGGCAGCGGCCGGATCTCGGAGATAACGTCGTCGGCCTGAGGTGTCCAGGTCGGCGAAGTAATCCCCCGGAGGGGGACGGCAAGACCGTCCCGCCTCGAGGTGGGAAGTAGGAGCGAAAGATGGTGAGTGGGTGCCGGCGGCACGCGGGCTCCGAGGATCCTCAGGGATCCAAGGACAACCCGCGCGACCGCGAGCACTGGGCTTAAAGCCACTTTATCTGCCCACGCAAGGCCGTTTCGGCGGCGCTTGAACGAGAGGGGAGCGCGGTCTGACCGTGCCGCTGTTCTGGGGGCAGCTCCCCCTCGAAAAATAACAACTACCTGTCCTACGGGACTAGCAGTAGCATCCTACCCGAAGCTCTGCTCGAATCTAGAGAAAAACAACCCTGAGCGGTGGATCACTCGGCTCGTGGGTCGATGAAGAACGCAGCTAATTGCGCGTCGACATGTGAACTGCAGGACACATGAACATCGACGTTTCGAACGCACATTGCGGTCCTTGGATTTCCAATCCCGGACCACGCCTGGCTGAGGGTCGGCTACATGAAACCCGTGGGCCCGCGCGGTCTTTAAGATAATAAGGGAAAGAAAGAAAGAAAGAGAAAGAAAGAAATAAAGGCACGCGAGCGGCCCTACGCTGGGGGGTCTGACGAGCCTGCACCTCGCACCGCCGGCGTCGCTCCGAGCAATCGGTGGCGGCGTCGGCGACTGCG
>NW_028259364.1:172500-240000 GCF_977971745.1 Zootermopsis nevadensis | reverse complement strand
TTCCAAAATGCAGAAAAATACACATAATTGAAGAAAATTGGGCTTGCTGTGCATAGTAATGCCGTTAATTGACTAAAAATAAATTTCCGCTGTGTTAGGTGGGCCTTACTTGGACGGTACGAATTCTGCGGCTATGTCCCGTGGTGCGTGGTACTTGAAACCAGTTCTGCGGCTATGAACCACCGTGCGTGTTACTTGAGTCGCTTCAGCGGCTAAGTCCGAAAATTTCCAAAATGCAGAAAAATATACATAATTGAAGAAAGTTGGCCTTGCTGTGCTTAATAATATCGTTAATAGATTAAAAATAAATTTCCGCTGTGTTAGCTGGGCCTTACTTGGACGGTACGAATTCTGCGGCTATGTCCCGTGGTGCGTGGTACTTGAAACCAGTTCTGCGGCTATGTCCGACCGTGCGTGTTAGTTGAGTCGCTTCAGCGGCTAAGTCCGAAAATTTCCAAAATGCAGAAAAATATTCATAATTGAAGAAAGTTGGCCTTGCTGTGCATAGTAATGCCGTTAATTGACTAAAAATAAATTTCCGCTGTGTTAGCTGGGCCTTACTTGGACGGTACGAATTCTGCGGCTATGTCCCGTGGTGCGTGGTACTTGAAACCAGTTCTGCGGCTATGTCCGACCGTGCGTGTTAGTTGAGTCGCTTCAGCGGCTAAGTCCAAAAAATTTCCAAAATGCAGAAAAATACACATAATTGAAGAAAATTGGGCTTGCTGTGCATAGTAATGCCGTTAATTGACTAAAAATAAATTTCCGCTGTGTTAGGTGGGCCTTACTTGGACGGTACGAATTCTGCGGCTATGTCCCGTGGTGCGTGGTACTTGAAACCAGTTCTGCGGCTATGTCCGACCGTGCGTGTTAGTTGAGTCGCTTCAGCGGCTAAGTCCAAAAAATTTCCAAAATGCAGAAAAATACACATAATTGAAGAAAATTGGGCTTGCTGTGCTTAATAATATCGTTAATAGATTAAAAATAAATTTCCGCTGTGTTAGCTGGGCCTTACTTGGACGGTACGAATTCTGCGGCTATGTCCCGTGGTGCGTGGTACTTGAAATCAGTTCTGCGGCTATGTCCCACCGTGCGTGTTACTTGAGTCGCTTCAGCGGCTAAGTCCGAAAATTTCCAAAATGCAGAAAAATATACATAATTGAAGAAAGTTGGCCTTGCTGTGCTTAATAATATCGTTAATAGATTCAAAATAAATTTCCGCTGTGTTAGGTGGGCCTTACTTGGACGGTACGAATTCTGCGGCTATGTCCCGTGGTGCGTGGTACTTGAAACCAGTTCTGCGGCTATGTCCGACCGTGCGTGTTAGTTGAGTCGCTTCAGCGGCTAAGTCCGAAAATTTCCAAAATGCAGAAAAATATTCATAATTGAAGAAAGTTGGCCTTGCTGTGCATAGTAATGCCGTTAATTGACTAAAAATAAATTTCCGCTGTGTTAGCTGGGCCTTACTTGGACGGTACGAATTCTGCGGCTATGTCCCGTGGTGCGTGGTACTTGAAACCAGTTCTGCGGCTATGTCCGACCGTGCGTGTTAGTTGAGTCGCTTCAGCGGCTAAGTCCAAAAAATTTCCAAAATGCAGAAAAATACACATAATTGAAGAAAATTGGGCTTGCTGTGCATAGTAATGCCGTTAATTGACTAAAAATAAATTTCCGCTGTGTTAGGTGGGCCTTACTTGGACGGTACGAATTCTGCGGCTATGTCCCGTGGTGCGTGGTACTTGAAACCAGTTCTGCGGCTATGTCCCACCGTGCGTGTTACTTGAGTCGCTTCAGCGGCTAAGTCCGAAAATTTCCAAAATGCAGAAAAATATACATAATTGAAGAAAGTTGGCCTTGCTGTGCTTAATAATATCGTTAATAGATTAAAAATAAATTTCCGCTGTGTTAGGTGGGCCTTACTTGGACGGTACGAATTCTGCGGCTATGTCCCGTGGTGCGTGGTACTTGAAACCAGTTCTGCGGCTATGTCCGACCGTGCGTGTTAGTTGAGTCGCTTCAGCGGCTAAGTCCAAAAAATTTCCAAAATGCAGAAAAATACACATAATTGAAGAAAATTGGGCTTGCTGTGCTTAATAATATCGTTAATAGATTAAAAATAAATTTCCGCTGTGTTAGCTGGGCCTTACTTGGACGGTACGAATTCTGCGGCTATGTCCCGTGGTGCGTGGTACTTGAAACCAGTTCTGCGGCTATGTCCGACCGTGCGTGTTAGTTGAGTCGCTTCAGCGGCTAAGTCCGAAAATTTCCAAAATGCAGAAAAATATTCATAATTGAAGAAAGTTGGCCTTGCTGTGCATAGTAATGCCGTTAATTGACTAAAAATAAATTTCCGCTGTGTTAGGTGGGCCTTACTTGGACGGGACGAATTCTGCGGCTATGTCCCGTGGTGCGTGGTACTTGAAATCAGTTCTGCGGCTATGTCCGACCGTGCGTGTTAGTTGAGTCGCTTCAGCGGCTAAGTCCAAAAAATTAACAAAATGCAGAAAAATATACATAATTGAAGAAAGTTGGCCTTGCTGTGCTTAATAATATCGTTAATAGATTAAAAATAAATTTCCGCTGTGTTAGGTGGGCCTTACTTGGACGGTACGAATTCTGCGGCTATGTCCCGTGGTGCGTGGTACTTGAAACCAGTTCTGCGGCTATGTCCGACCGTGCGTGTTAGTTGAGTCGCTTCAGCGGCTAAGTCCAAAAAATTTCCAAAATGCAGAAAAATACACATAATTGAAGAAAATTGGGCTTGCTGTGCTTAATAATATCGTTAATAGATTAAAAATAAATTTCCGCTGTGTTAGCTGGGCCTTACTTGGACGGTACGAATTCTGCGGCTATGTCCCGTGGTGCGTGGTACTTGAAACCAGTTCTGCGGCTATGTCCGACCGTGCGTGTTAGTTGAGTCGCTTCAGCGGCTAAGTCCAAAAAATTTCCAAAATGCAGAAAAATACACATAATTGAAGAAAATTGGGCTTGCTGTGCTTAATAATATCGTTAATAGATTAAAAATAAATTTCCGCTGTGTTAGCTGGGCCTTACTTGGACGGTACGAATTCTGCGGCTATGTCCCGTGGTGCGTGGTACTTGAAACCAGTTCTGCGGCTATGTCCGACCGTGCGTGTTAGTTGAGTCGCTTCAGCGGCTAAGTCCAAAAAATTTCCAAAATGCAGAAAAATACACATAATTGAAGAAAATTGGGCTTGCTGTGCTTAATAATATCGTTAATAGATTAAAAATAAATTTCCGCTGTGTTAGCTGGGCCTTACTTGGACGGTACGAATTCTGCGGCTATGTCCCGTGGTGCGTGGTACTTGAAACCAGTTCTGCGGCTATGTCCGACCGTGCGTGTTAGTTGAGTCGCTTCAGCGGCTAAGTCCGAAAATTTCCAAAATGCAGAAAAATACACATAATTGAAGAAAATTGGGCTTGCTGTGCTTAATAAAATCGTTAATAGATTAAAAATAAATTACCGCTGTGTTAGCTGGGCCTTACTTGGACGGTACGAATTCTGCGGCTATGTCCCGTGGTGCGTGGTACTTGAAATCAGTTCTGCGGCTATGTCCGACCGTGCGTGTTAGTTGAGTCGCTTCAGCGGCTAAGTCCAAAAAATTTCCAAAATGCAGAAAAATACACATAATTGAAGAAAATTGGGCTTGCTGTGCTTAATAATATCGTTAATAGATTAAAAATAAATTTCCGCTGTGTTAGGTGGGCCTTACTTGGACGGTACGAATTCTGCGGCTATGTCCCGTGGTGCGTGGTACTTGAAACCAGTTCTGCGGCTATGTCCGACCGTGCGTGTTAGTTGAGTCGCTTCAGCGGCTAAGTCCAAAAAATTTCCAAAATGCAGAAAAATACACATAATTGAAGAAAATTGGGCTTGCTGTGCTTAATAATATCGTTAATAGATTAAAAATAAATTTCCGCTGTGTTAGCTGGGCCTTACTTGGACGGTACGAATTCTGCGGCTATGTCCCGTGGTGCGTGGTACTTGAAACCAGTTCTGCGGCTATGTCCGACCGTGCGTGTTAGTTGAGTCGCTTCAGCGGCTAAGTCCGAAAATTTCCAAAATGCAGAAAAATATTCATAATTGAAGAAAGTTGGCCTTGCTGTGCATAGTAATGCCGTTAATTGACTAAAAATAAATTTCCGCTGTGTTAGGTGGGCCTTACTTGGACGGTACGAATTCTGCGGCTATGTCCCGTGGTGCGTGGTACTTGAAACCAGTTCTGCGGCTATGTCCGACCGTGCGTGTTAGTTGAGTCGCTTCAGCGGCTAAGTCCAAAAAATTTCCAAAATGCAGAAAAATACACATAATTGAAGAAAATTGGGCTTGCTGTGCTTAATAATATCGTTAATAGATTAAAAATAAATTTCCGCTGTGTTAGGTGGGCCTTACTTGGACGGTACGAATTCTGCGGCTATGTCCCGTGGTGCGTGGTACTTGAAACCAGTTCTGCGGCTATGTCCGACCGTGCGTGTTAGTTGAGTCGCTTCAGCGGCTAAGTCCAAAAAATTTCCAAAATGCAGAAAAATATACATAATTGAAGAAAGTTGGCCTTGCTGTGCTTAATAATATCGTTAATAGAATAAAAATAAATTTCCGCTGTGTTAGGTGGGCCTTACTTGGACGGTACGAATTCTGCGGCTATGTCCCGTGGTGCGTGGTACTTGAAACCAGTTCTGCGGCTATGTCCGACCGTGCGTGTTAGTTGAGTCGCTTCAGCGGCTAAGTCCAAAAAATTTCCAAAATGCAGAAAAATACACATAATTCAAGAAAATTGGGCTTGCTGTGCTTAATAATATCGTTAATAGATTAAAAATAAATTTCCGCTGTGTTAGCTGGGCCTTACTTGGACGGTACGAATTCTGCGGCTATGTCCCGTGGTGCGTGGTACTTGAAACCAGTTCTGCGGCTATGTCCGACCGTGCGTGTTAGTTGAGTCGCTTCAGCGGCTAAGTCCGAAAATTTCCAAAATGCAGAAAAATATACATAATTGAAGAAAGTTGGCCTTGCTGTGCTTAATAATATCGTTAATAGAATAAAAATAAATTTCCGCTGTGTTAGGTGGGCCTTACTTGGACGGTACGAATTCTGCGGCTATGTCCCGTGGTGCGTGGTACTTGAAACCAGTTCTGCGGCTATGTCCCACCGTGCGTGTTACTTGAGTCGCTTCAGCGGCTAAGTCCGAAAATTTCCAAAATGCAGAAAAATATTCATAATTGAAGAAAGTTGGCCTTGCTGTGCATAGTAATGCCGTTAATTGACTAAAAATAAATTTCCGCTGTGTTAGCTGGGCCTTACTTGGACGGTACGAATTCTGCGGCTATGTCCCGTGGTGCGTGGTACTTGAAACCAGTTCTGCGGCTATGTCCGACCGTGCGTGTTAGTTGAGTCGCTTCAGCGGCTAAGTCCAAAAAATTTCCAAAATGCAGAAAAATACACATAATTGAAGAAAATTGGGCTTGCTGTGCTTAATAATATCGTTAATAGATTAAAAATAAATTTCCGCTGTGTTAGCTGGGCCTTACTTGGACGGTACGAATTCTGCGGCTATGTCCCGTGGTGCGTGGTACTTGAAATCAGTTCTGCGGCTATGTCCCACCGTGCGTGTTACTTGAGTCGCTTCAGCTGCGATCTGTTGAGACTCATCCCCTCGCTTGGAGGATTCGTCTTGTCGGATAGACGAGACCTCCGGGAAAGTTGTTATGTTTCTTTCTCAATTTTTTTTTTCTTTTCAGCGGCGCGTGGTAGTTGAAGGGTCGCTCCAGCGGCTAAGTCCGAAACAATCCATAATAAAAGTAAGATATTCAAAATTGAAGAAAATTGGGCTTGCTGTGCCGTTAATTGACTAAAAATAAATTTCCGCTGTTTTACTCGGACGTGGGTGTGTTCTGCGGCTATGTATCACGGTGCGTGGTAGTTGAAAGGTCGCTCCAGCGGCTAAGTCCGAAACAAAACATAATGTAGTCGAATATCCATAATTGAAGAAAATTGGGCTTGCTGTGTGCATCATAATGCCGTTAATTGACTAAAAATAAATTTCCGCTGTTTTACTCGGACGTCGGGGTTCTGCGGCTATGTCCCAAGGCGCGTGGTACGTGAAAGGGGTCTAGCTCTGCGGCTAAGTCCCACCGTGCGTGGTACTTGAATGGTCGCTCCAGCGGCTAAGTCCGAAACGATCCATAACATAGTCAAATATCTATTACTGAAGAAAATTGGGCTTGCTGTGCGCTTCATAATGCCGTTAATTGTCTAAAAATAGTTTACCGCTGTTTTACTCGGACGTCGGGATTCTGCGGCTATGTCCCAAGGCGCGTGGTACGTGAAAGGGGTCTAGCTCTGCGGCTAAGTCCCACCGTGCGTGGTACTTGAATGGTCGTTCCAGCGGCTAAGTCCCACGGTGCGTGGTAGTTGCTGGATGGCGCGTGGTAGGTGTTGGCCGGCCTCGGCGGCCACTTAAGAGAGTCAAAACTATAGATCTTCGCTGCCACTCACCCGCGGGGGCTGGGGAATCCCTCCAGCCCGCCAGCGCCCCTCCCCCGCGGGGGGGTGGGGGGGCCGGAGTGACTTCGCGGGGTCTCGAAGCCGGGACCGTAGCGCACGCCCTGAGCGGAACAGGGCACGCCGCTGGCGGGGTTCGAACCCAGGACCTTCTTCGGCCATGCAGCAGCGACCCGATTTCTTGGTGTAGGGCGCCGTGGAGGCACGCGGCGTCCCAGAATCCCCGAAGCGAGGTTCGAACCCAGGAACGTCATAGGCCCCTCGCGGCTGCAGCAGCGACGAGCTTGCGTGGCGTAGGGCGCCGTGGTGGCAGGCGAGCATCGAACCGAGGACTGAGTCCTCGAGGCTGGCCGGAGAACACAGGAGCGTCGTCATCGTCCTCGCGGCGGCGGCGTAGGGCGCCGTGGTGGCCCGCGGCATCTCAGGTGGGCCTAAAACAATTAAGCTAGGTTCGAACCCAGGACGGAGTCCGGACCGAGTCCCCGCGATTAAGAACGCGGTCCCCCGCCCGCCCGCCCGCCCACACACGCCAGATCTCCGTCCTGCCCCCACCCCCACCCCCGTCCTGACACTACGACCCCGGGTCAAGTGCGGCGTGTCCCGAACCGGCAGGAGGCCTCATACTTGCCGATTGCCGGTTCGGCCGCGCACTCGGACCTGCTCCCAAAGTCCTCCCCATAGTAGGTCTGGACCCCCCTTATCTCAGCATTTGTCTTGCGCGGGCGGAAGGCGATTTTCTCCCCGACGAGAGGCTTGCCGGCCGCCAAGGCCCGGGACGTCTGCGGCAAAAGTCCGACGGCGCGTGGTAGCTCAGAAGGCTGTTTCGGTGAAAGAGTCCTGCGGTAATGGCGCCTTCTTAATAATAGTAACTTGAATAAAAATAACATAAGACAACACGAATAACGGGAGTAGAAGAAGAAGAATTAGGGAGGAAGAAAGCGTAATATAGTGAAGTAGATGGTTTTGTATTCTTATGAGTTGTTTGATTTTGAGTGAGTGAGTGGGATGTGTTGTTTTGGTTGCGTCCTATGTTTTTCTTTTATGGTTCTGTTGTGTCTTATTCTTTTTGTTGTGCCCTCTAATTATTCTTTTTCTGTCTCACTGTGTTGATGTATCGCATTGTTTTGTTGTGTCTTATGTTCTTGTACCTTATTGTAGGTCACTGCCACCGGGGATAAAATCATTTGCAGTCAATAACAAATAATAAAAATAATAATATGGTTAAGTATTTGTAAATCATTAAAATTGGGCTTGCGGTGCCCCGTCTCGAAAGAAATCATCGTATAGCCGTTAACGCATTAAAAGTAAGTCATGTAAGAGACTACGCCTGTGTTTGATGGGTTGTATTGGGACGGTCGCTTCCTGAGGCCAATTCAGACGGCGAGTATAGTTACGGGGCTGCTTCGAAGCACGAGACCGTGCCGTGATAGCGCCTTCCTAAGAATAAGAAATAGAACGAATATAACTTCAGCGGCTAAGTCCGAAATATTCCAAAATGCAGTAAAATATTCTTAATTGAAAAAAAATGGGCTTGCTGTGCACAATAATGCCGTTAATTGTCTAAAAATAAATTTCCGAAATTTAACTCAAAAGTCATGGCTCTGCGGCTATGTCCCGTGGTGCTTGGAACTTGAAATCAGTTCTGCGGCTATGTCCGACCGTGCGTGTTAGTTGAGTCGCTTCAGCGGCTAAGTCCGAAAATTTCCAAAATGCAGAAAAATATACATAATTGAAGAAAGTTGGCCTTGCTGTGCTTAATAATATCGTTAATAGATTAAAAATAAATTTCCGCTGTGTTAGGTGGGCCTTACTTGGACGGTACGAATTCTGCGGCTATGTCCCGTGGTGCGTGGTACTTGAAACCAGTTCTGCGGCTATGTCCGACCGTGCGTGTTAGTTGAGTCGCTTCAGCGGCTAAGTCCAAAAAATTTCCAAAATGCAGAAAAATACACATAATTGAAGAAAATTGGGCTTGCTGTGCTTAATAATATCGTTAATAGATTAAAAATAAATTTCCGCTGTGTTAGCTGGGCCTTACTTGGACGGTACGAATTCTGCGGCTATGTCCGACCGTGCGTGTTAGTTGAGTCGCTTCAGCGGCTAAGTCAAAAAATTTCCAAAATGCAGAAAAATACACATAATTGAAGAAAATTGGGCTTGCTGTGCATAGTAATGCCGTTAATTGACTAAAAATAAATTTCCGCTGTGTTAGGTGGGCCTTACTTGGACGGTACGAATTCTGCGGCTATGTCCCGTGGTGCGTGGTACTTGAAACCAGTTCTGCGGCTATGAACCACCGTGCGTGTTACTTGAGTCGCTTCAGCGGCTAAGTCCGAAAATTTCCAAAATGCAGAAAAATATACATAATTGAAGAAAGTTGGCCTTGCTGTGCTTAATAATATCGTTAATAGATTAAAAATAAATTTCCGCTGTGTTAGCTGGGCCTTACTTGGACGGTACGAATTCTGCGGCTATGTCCCGTGGTGCGTGGTACTTGAAACCAGTTCTGCGGCTATGTCCGACCGTGCGTGTTAGTTGAGTCGCTTCAGCGGCTAAGTCCGAAAATTTCCAAAATGCAGAAAAATATTCATAATTGAAGAAAGTTGGCCTTGCTGTGCATAGTAATGCCGTTAATTGACTAAAAATAAATTTCCGCTGTGTTAGCTGGGCCTTACTTGGACGGTACGAATTCTGCGGCTATGTCCCGTGGTGCGTGGTACTTGAAACCAGTTCTGCGGCTATGTCCGACCGTGCGTGTTAGTTGAGTCGCTTCAGCGGCTAAGTCCAAAAAATTTCCAAAATGCAGAAAAATACACATAATTGAAGAAAATTGGGCTTGCTGTGCATAGTAATGCCGTTAATTGACTAAAAATAAATTTCCGCTGTGTTAGGTGGGCCTTACTTGGACGGTACGAATTCTGCGGCTATGTCCCGTGGTGCGTGGTACTTGAAACCAGTTCTGCGGCTATGTCCGACCGTGCGTGTTAGTTGAGTCGCTTCAGCGGCTAAGTCCAAAAAATTTCCAAAATGCAGAAAAATACACATAATTGAAGAAAATTGGGCTTGCTGTGCTTAATAATATCGTTAATAGATTAAAAATAAATTTCCGCTGTGTTAGCTGGGCCTTACTTGGACGGTACGAATTCTGCGGCTATGTCCCGTGGTGCGTGGTACTTGAAATCAGTTCTGCGGCTATGTCCCACCGTGCGTGTTACTTGAGTCGCTTCAGCGGCTAAGTCCGAAAATTTCCAAAATGCAGAAAAATATACATAATTGAAGAAAGTTGGCCTTGCTGTGCTTAATAATATCGTTAATAGATTCAAAATAAATTTCCGCTGTGTTAGGTGGGCCTTACTTGGACGGTACGAATTCTGCGGCTATGTCCCGTGGTGCGTGGTACTTGAAACCAGTTCTGCGGCTATGTCCGACCGTGCGTGTTAGTTGAGTCGCTTCAGCGGCTAAGTCCGAAAATTTCCAAAATGCAGAAAAATATTCATAATTGAAGAAAGTTGGCCTTGCTGTGCATAGTAATGCCGTTAATTGACTAAAAATAAATTTCCGCTGTGTTAGCTGGGCCTTACTTGGACGGTACGAATTCTGCGGCTATGTCCCGTGGTGCGTGGTACTTGAAACCAGTTCTGCGGCTATGTCCGACCGTGCGTGGTAGCTCAGAAGGCTGTTTCGGTGAAAGAGTCCTGCGGTAATGGCGCCTTCTTAATAATAGTAACTTGAATAAAAATAACATAAGACAACACGAATAACGGGAGTAGAAGAAGAAGAATTAGGGAGGAAGAAAGCGTAATATAGTGAAGTAGATGGTTTTGTATTCTTATGAGTTGTTTGATTTTGAGTGAGTGAGTGGGATGTGTTGTTTTGGTTGCGTCCTATGTTTTTCTTTTATGGTTCTGTTGTGTCTTATTCTTTTTGTTGTGCCCTCTAATTATTCTTTTTCTGTCTCACTGTGTTGATGTATCGCATTGTTTTGTTGTGTCTTATGTTCTTGTACCTTATTGTAGGTCACTGCCACCGGGGATAAAATCATTTGCAGTCAATAACAAATAATAAAAATAATAATATGGTTAAGTATTTGTAAATCATTAAAATTGGGCTTGCGGTGCCCCGTCTCGAAAGAAATCATCGTATAGCCGTTAACGCATTAAAAGTAAGTCATGTAAGAGACTACGCCTGTGTTTGATGGGTTGTATTGGGACGGTCGCTTCCTGAGGCCAATTCAGACGGCGAGTATAGTTACGGGGCTGCTTCGAAGCACGAGACCGTGCCGTGATAGCGCCTTCCTAAGAATAAGAAATAGAACGAATATAACTTCAGCGGCTAAGTCCGAAATATTCCAAAATGCAGTAAAATATTCTTAATTGAAAAAAAATGGGCTTGCTGTGCACAATAATGCCGTTAATTGTCTAAAAATAAATTTCCGAAATTTAACTCAAAAGTCATGGCTCTGCGGCTATGTCCCGTGGTGCTTGGAACTTGAAATCAGTTCTGCGGCTATGTCCGACCGTGCGTGTTAGTTGAGTCGCTTCAGCGGCTAAGTCCGAAAATTTCCAAAATGCAGAAAAATATACATAATTGAAGAAAGTTGGCCTTGCTGTGCTTAATAATATCGTTAATAGATTAAAAATAAATTTCCGCTGTGTTAGGTGGGCCTTACTTGGACGGTACGAATTCTGCGGCTATGTCCCGTGGTGCGTGGTACTTGAAACCAGTTCTGCGGCTATGTCCGACCGTGCGTGTTAGTTGAGTCGCTTCAGCGGCTAAGTCCGAAAATTTCCAAAATGCAGAAAAATATTCATAATTGAAGAAAGTTGGCCTTGCTGTGCATAGTAATGCCGTTAATAGATTAAAAATAAATTTCCGCTGTGTTAGGTGGGCCTTACTTGGACGGTACGAATTCTGCGGCTATGTCCCGTGGTGCGTGGTACTTGAAACCAGTTCTGCGGCTATGTCCGACCGTGCGTGTTAGTTGAGTCGCTTCAGCGGCTAAGTCCGAAAATTTCCAAAATGCAGAAAAATACACATAATTGAAGAAAATTGGGCTTGCTGTGCTTAATAATATCGTTAATAGATTAAAAATAAATTTCCGCTGTGTTAGGTGGGCCTTACTTGGACGGTACGAATTCTGCGGCT
Organism: Zootermopsis nevadensis; assembly: GCF_977971745.1. Taxonomy (NCBI): domain Eukaryota; kingdom Metazoa; phylum Arthropoda; class Insecta; order Blattodea; family Termopsidae; genus Zootermopsis; species Zootermopsis nevadensis. The sequence goes on along the minus strand of NW_028259364.1, from coordinate 228,335 downwards.
ATGTCCCGTGGTGCGTGGTACTTGAAACCAGTTCTGCGGCTATGTCCGACCGTGCGTGTTAGTTGAGTCGCTTCAGCGGCTAAGTCCGAAAATTTCCAAAATGCAGAAAAATATTCATAATTGAAGAAAGTTGGCCTTGCTGTGCATAGTAATGCCGTTAATAGATTAAAAATAAATTTCCGCTGTGTTAGGTGGGCCTTACTTGGACGGTACGAATTCTGCGGCTATGTCCCGTGGTGCGTGGTACTTGAAACCAGTTCTGCGGCTATGTCCGACCGTGCGTGTTAGTTGAGTCGCTTCAGCGGCTAAGTCCAAAAAATTTCCAAAATGCAGAAAAATACACATAATTGAAGAAAATTGGGCTTGCTGTGCTTAATAATATCGTTAATAGATTAAAAATAAATTTCCGCTGTGTTAGGTGGGCCTTACTTGGACGGTACGAATTCTGCGGCTATGTCCCGTGGTGCGTGGTACTTGAAACCAGTTCTGCGGCTATGTCCGACCGTGCGTGTTAGTTGAGTCGCTTCAGCGGCTAAGTCCAAAAAATTTCCAAAATGCAGAAAAATACACATAATTGAAGAAAATTGGGCTTGCTGTGCTTAATAATATCGTTAATAGATTAAAAATAAATTTCCGCTGTGTTAGCTGGGCCTTACTTGGACGGTACGAATTCTGCGGCTATGTCCCGTGGTGCGTGGTACTTGAAACCAGTTCTGCGGCTATGTCCGACCGTGCGTGTTAGTTGAGTCACTTCAGCGGCTAAGTCCAAAAAATTTCCAAAATGCAGAAAAATACACATAATTGAAGAAAATTGGGCTTGCTGTGCTTAATAAAATCGTTAATAGATTAAAAATAAATTTCCGCTGTGTTAGGTGGGCCTTACTTGGACGGTACGAATTCTGCGGCTATGTCCCGTGGTGCGTGGTACTTGAAACCAGTTCTGCGGCTATGTCCGACCGTGCGTGTTAGTTGAGTCGCTTCAGCGGCTAAGTCCAAAAAATTTCCAAAATGCAGAAAAATACACATAATTGAAGAAAATTGGGCTTGCTGTGCTTAATAATATCGTTAATAGATTAAAAATAAATTTCCGCTGTGTTAGGTGGGCCTTACTTGGACGGTACGAATTCTGCGGCTATGTCCCGTGGTGCGTGGTACTTGAAACCAGTTCTGCGGCTATGTCCGACCGTGCGTGTTAGTTGAGTCGCTTCAGCGGCTAAGTCCAAAAAATTTCCAAAATGCAGAAAAATACACATAATTGAAGAAAATTGGGCTTGCTGTGCTTAATAATATCGTTAATAGATTAAAAATAAATTTCCGCTGTGTTAGCTGGGCCTTACTTGGACGGTACGAATTCTGCGGCTATGTCCCGTGGTGCGTGGTACTTGAAACCAGTTCTGCGGCTATGTCCGACCGTGCGTGTTAGTTGAGTCGCTTCAGCGGCTAAGTCCAAAAAATTTCCAAAATGCAGAAAAATACACATAATTGAAGAAAATTGGGCTTGCTGTGCTTAATAATATCGTTAATAGATTAAAAATAAATTTCCGCTGTGTTAGCTGGGCCTTACTTGGACGGTACGAATTCTGCGGCTATGTCCCGTGGTGCGTGGTACTTGAAATCAGTTCTGCGGCTATGTCCCACCGTGCGTGTTACTTGAGTCGCTTCAGCTGCGATCTGTTGAGACTCATCCCCTCGCTTGGAGGATTCGTCTTGTCGGATAGACGAGACCTCCGGGAAAGTTGTTATGTTTCTTTCTCAATTTTTTTTTTCTTTTCAGCGGCGCGTGGTAGTTGAAGGGTCGCTCCAGCGGCTAAGTCCGAAACAATCCATAATAAAAGTAAGATATTCAAAATTGAAGAAAATTGGGCTTGCTGTGCCGTTAATTGACTAAAAATAAATTTCCGCTGTTTTACTCGGACGTGGGTGTGTTCTGCGGCTATGTATCACGGTGCGTGGTAGTTGAAAGGTCGCTCCAGCGGCTAAGTCCGAAACAAAACATAATGTAGTCGAATATCCATAATTGAAGAAAATTGGGCTTGCTGTGTGCATCATAATGCCGTTAATTGACTAAAAATAAATTTCCGCTGTTTTACTCGGACGTCGGGGTTCTGCGGCTATGTCCCAAGGCGCGTGGTACGTGAAAGGGGTCTAGCTCTGCGGCTAAGTCCCACCGTGCGTGGTACTTGAATGGTCGCTCCAGCGGCTAAGTCCGAAACGATCCATAACATAGTCAAATATCTATTACTGAAGAAAATTGGGCTTGCTGTGCGCTTCATAATGCCGTTAATTGTCTAAAAATAGTTTACCGCTGTTTTACTCGGACGTCGGGATTCTGCGGCTATGTCCCAAGGCGCGTGGTACGTGAAAGGGGTCTAGCTCTGCGGCTAAGTCCCACCGTGCGTGGTACTTGAATGGTCGTTCCAGCGGCTAAGTCCCACGGTGCGTGGTAGTTGCTGGATGGCGCGTGGTAGGTGTTGGCCGGCCTCGGCGGCCACTTAAGAGAGTCAAAACTATAGATCTTCGCTGCCACTCACCCGCGGGGGCTGGGGAATCCCTCCAGCCCGCCAGCGCCCCTCCCCCGCGGGGGGGTGGGGGGGCCGGAGTGACTTCGCGGGGTCTCGAAGCCGGGACCGTAGCGCACGCCCTGAGCGGAACAGGGCACGCCGCTGGCGGGGTTCGAACCCAGGACCTTCTTCGGCCATGCAGCAGCGACCCGATTTCTTGGTGTAGGGCGCCGTGGAGGCACGCGGCGTCCCAGAATCCCCGAAGCGAGGTTCGAACCCAGGAACGTCATAGGCCCCTCGCGGCTGCAGCAGCGACGAGCTTGCGTGGCGTAGGGCGCCGTGGTGGCAGGCGAGCATCGAACCGAGGACTGAGTCCTCGAGGCTGGCCGGAGAACACAGGAGCGTCGTCATCGTCCTCGCGGCGGCGGCGTAGGGCGCCGTGGTGGCCCGCGGCATCTCAGGTGGGCCTAAAACAATTAAGCTAGGTTCGAACCCAGGACGGAGTCCGGACCGAGTCCCCGCGATTAAGAACGCGGTCCCCCGCCCGCCCGCCCGCCCACACACGCCAGATCTCCGTCCTGCCCCCACCCCCACCCCCGTCCTGACACTACGACCCCGGGTCAAGTGCGGCGTGTCCCGAACCGGCAGGAGGCCTCATACTTGCCGATTGCCGGTTCGGCCGCGCACTCGGACCTGCTCCCAAAGTCCTCCCCATAGTAGGTCTGGACCCCCCTTATCTCAGCATTTGTCTTGCGCGGGCGGAAGGCGATTTTCTCCCCGACGAGAGGCTTGCCGGCCGCCAAGGCCCGGGACGTCTGCGGCAAAAGTCCGACGGCGCGTGGTAGCTCAGAAGGCTGTTTCGGTGAAAGAGTCCTGCGGTAATGGCGCCTTCTTAATAATAGTAACTTGAATAAAAATAACATAAGACAACACGAATAACGGGAGTAGAAGAAGAAGAATTAGGGAGGAAGAAAGCGTAATATAGTGAAGTAGATGGTTTTGTATTCTTATGAGTTGTTTGATTTTGAGTGAGTGAGTGGGATGTGTTGTTTTGGTTGCGTCCTATGTTTTTCTTTTATGGTTCTGTTGTGTCTTATTCTTTTTGTTGTGCCCTCTAATTATTCTTTTTCTGTCTCACTGTGTTGATGTATCGCATTGTTTTGTTGTGTCTTATGTTCTTGTACCTTATTGTAGGTCACTGCCACCGGGGATAAAATCATTTGCAGTCAATAACAAATAATAAAAATAATAATATGGTTAAGTATTTGTAAATCATTAAAATTGGGCTTGCGGTGCCCCGTCTCGAAAGAAATCATCGTATAGCCGTTAACGCATTAAAAGTAAGTCATGTAAGAGACTACGCCTGTGTTTGATGGGTTGTATTGGGACGGTCGCTTCCTGAGGCCAATTCAGACGGCGAGTATAGTTACGGGGCTGCTTCGAAGCACGAGACCGTGCCGTGATAGCGCCTTCCTAAGAATAAGAAATAGAACGAATATAACTTCAGCGGCTAAGTCCGAAATATTCCAAAATGCAGTAAAATATTCTTAATTGAAAAAAAATGGGCTTGCTGTGCACAATAATGCCGTTAATTGTCTAAAAATAAATTTCCGAAATTTAACTCAAAAGTCATGGCTCTGCGGCTATGTCCCGTGGTGCTTGGAACTTGAAATCAGTTCTGCGGCTATGTCCGACCGTGCGTGTTAGTTGAGTCGCTTCAGCGGCTAAGTCCGAAAATTTCCAAAATGCAGAAAAATATACATAATTGAAGAAAGTTGGCCTTGCTGTGCTTAATAATATCGTTAATAGATTAAAAATAAATTTCCGCTGTGTTAGGTGGGCCTTACTTGGACGGTACGAATTCTGCGGCTATGTCCCGTGGTGCGTGGTACTTGAAACCAGTTCTGCGGCTATGTCCGACCGTGCGTGTTAGTTGAGTCGCTTCAGCGGCTAAGTCCAAAAAATTTCCAAAATGCAGAAAAATACACATAATTGAAGAAAATTGGGCTTGCTGTGCTTAATAATATCGTTAATAGATTAAAAATAAATTTCCGCTGTGTTAGCTGGGCCTTACTTGGACGGTACGAATTCTGCGGCTATGTCCGACCGTGCGTGTTAGTTGAGTCGCTTCAGCGGCTAAGTCAAAAAATTTCCAAAATGCAGAAAAATACACATAATTGAAGAAAATTGGGCTTGCTGTGCATAGTAATGCCGTTAATTGACTAAAAATAAATTTCCGCTGTGTTAGGTGGGCCTTACTTGGACGGTACGAATTCTGCGGCTATGTCCCGTGGTGCGTGGTACTTGAAACCAGTTCTGCGGCTATGAACCACCGTGCGTGTTACTTGAGTCGCTTCAGCGGCTAAGTCCGAAAATTTCCAAAATGCAGAAAAATATACATAATTGAAGAAAGTTGGCCTTGCTGTGCTTAATAATATCGTTAATAGATTAAAAATAAATTTCCGCTGTGTTAGCTGGGCCTTACTTGGACGGTACGAATTCTGCGGCTATGTCCCGTGGTGCGTGGTACTTGAAACCAGTTCTGCGGCTATGTCCGACCGTGCGTGTTAGTTGAGTCGCTTCAGCGGCTAAGTCCGAAAATTTCCAAAATGCAGAAAAATATTCATAATTGAAGAAAGTTGGCCTTGCTGTGCATAGTAATGCCGTTAATTGACTAAAAATAAATTTCCGCTGTGTTAGCTGGGCCTTACTTGGACGGTACGAATTCTGCGGCTATGTCCCGTGGTGCGTGGTACTTGAAACCAGTTCTGCGGCTATGTCCGACCGTGCGTGTTAGTTGAGTCGCTTCAGCGGCTAAGTCCAAAAAATTTCCAAAATGCAGAAAAATACACATAATTGAAGAAAATTGGGCTTGCTGTGCATAGTAATGCCGTTAATTGACTAAAAATAAATTTCCGCTGTGTTAGGTGGGCCTTACTTGGACGGTACGAATTCTGCGGCTATGTCCCGTGGTGCGTGGTACTTGAAACCAGTTCTGCGGCTATGTCCGACCGTGCGTGTTAGTTGAGTCGCTTCAGCGGCTAAGTCCAAAAAATTTCCAAAATGCAGAAAAATACACATAATTGAAGAAAATTGGGCTTGCTGTGCTTAATAATATCGTTAATAGATTAAAAATAAATTTCCGCTGTGTTAGCTGGGCCTTACTTGGACGGTACGAATTCTGCGGCTATGTCCCGTGGTGCGTGGTACTTGAAATCAGTTCTGCGGCTATGTCCCACCGTGCGTGTTACTTGAGTCGCTTCAGCGGCTAAGTCCGAAAATTTCCAAAATGCAGAAAAATATACATAATTGAAGAAAGTTGGCCTTGCTGTGCTTAATAATATCGTTAATAGATTCAAAATAAATTTCCGCTGTGTTAGGTGGGCCTTACTTGGACGGTACGAATTCTGCGGCTATGTCCCGTGGTGCGTGGTACTTGAAACCAGTTCTGCGGCTATGTCCGACCGTGCGTGTTAGTTGAGTCGCTTCAGCGGCTAAGTCCGAAAATTTCCAAAATGCAGAAAAATATTCATAATTGAAGAAAGTTGGCCTTGCTGTGCATAGTAATGCCGTTAATTGACTAAAAATAAATTTCCGCTGTGTTAGCTGGGCCTTACTTGGACGGTACGAATTCTGCGGCTATGTCCCGTGGTGCGTGGTACTTGAAACCAGTTCTGCGGCTATGTCCGACCGTGCGTGTTAGTTGAGTCGCTTCAGCGGCTAAGTCCAAAAAATTTCCAAAATGCAGAAAAATACACATAATTGAAGAAAATTGGGCTTGCTGTGCATAGTAATGCCGTTAATTGACTAAAAATAAATTTCCGCTGTGTTAGGTGGGCCTTACTTGGACGGTACGAATTCTGCGGCTATGTCCCGTGGTGCGTGGTACTTGAAACCAGTTCTGCGGCTATGTCCGACCGTGCGTGTTAGTTGAGTCGCTTCAGCGGCTAAGTCCAAAAAATTTCCAAAATGCAGAAAAATACACATAATTGAAGAAAATTGGGCTTGCTGTGCTTAATAATATCGTTAATAGATTAAAAATAAATTTCCGCTGTGTTAGCTGGGCCTTACTTGGACGGTACGAATTCTGCGGCTATGTCCCGTGGTGCGTGGTACTTGAAACCAGTTCTGCGGCTATGTCCGACCGTGCGTGTTAGTTGAGTCGCTTCAGCGGCTAAGTCCAAAAAATTTCCAAAATGCAGAAAAATACACATAATTGAAGAAAATTGGGCTTGCTGTGCTTAATAATATCGTTAATAGATTAAAAATAAATTTCCGCTGTGTTAGCTGGGCCTTACTTGGACGGTACGAATTCTGCGGCTATGTCCCGTGGTGCGTGGTACTTGAAATCAGTTCTGCGGCTATGTCCCACCGTGCGTGTTACTTGAGTCGCTTCAGCTGCGATCTGTTGAGACTCATCCCCTCGCTTGGAGGATTCGTCTTGTCGGATAGACGAGACCTCCGGGAAAGTTGTTATGTTTCTTTCTCAATTTTTTTTTTCTTTTCAGCGGCGCGTGGTAGTTGAAGGGTCGCTCCAGCGGCTAAGTCCGAAACAATCCATAATAAAAGTAAGATATTCAAAATTGAAGAAAATTGGGCTTGCTGTGCCGTTAATTGACTAAAAATAAATTTCCGCTGTTTTACTCGGACGTGGGTGTGTTCTGCGGCTATGTATCACGGTGCGTGGTAGTTGAAAGGTCGCTCCAGCGGCTAAGTCCGAAACAAAACATAATGTAGTCGAATATCCATAATTGAAGAAAATTGGGCTTGCTGTGTGCATCATAATGCCGTTAATTGACTAAAAATAAATTTCCGCTGTTTTACTCGGACGTCGGGGTTCTGCGGCTATGTCCCAAGGCGCGTGGTACGTGAAAGGGGTCTAGCTCTGCGGCTAAGTCCCACCGTGCGTGGTACTTGAATGGTCGCTCCAGCGGCTAAGTCCGAAACGATCCATAACATAGTCAAATATCTATTACTGAAGAAAATTGGGCTTGCTGTGCGCTTCATAATGCCGTTAATTGTCTAAAAATAGTTTACCGCTGTTTTACTCGGACGTCGGGATTCTGCGGCTATGTCCCAAGGCGCGTGGTACGTGAAAGGGGTCTAGCTCTGCGGCTAAGTCCCACCGTGCGTGGTACTTGAATGGTCGTTCCAGCGGCTAAGTCCCACGGTGCGTGGTAGTTGCTGGATGGCGCGTGGTAGGTGTTGGCCGGCCTCGGCGGCCACTTAAGAGAGTCAAAACTATAGATCTTCGCTGCCACTCACCCGCGGGGGCTGGGGAATCCCTCCAGCCCGCCAGCGCCCCTCCCCCGCGGGGGGGTGGGGGGGCCGGAGTGACTTCGCGGGGTCTCGAAGCCGGGACCGTAGCGCACGCCCTGAGCGGAACAGGGCACGCCGCTGGCGGGGTTCGAACCCAGGACCTTCTTCGGCCATGCAGCAGCGACCCGATTTCTTGGTGTAGGGCGCCGTGGAGGCACGCGGCGTCCCAGAATCCCCGAAGCGAGGTTCGAACCCAGGAACGTCATAGGCCCCTCGCGGCTGCAGCAGCGACGAGCTTGCGTGGCGTAGGGCGCCGTGGTGGCAGGCGAGCATCGAACCGAGGACTGAGTCCTCGAGGCTGGCCGGAGAACACAGGAGCGTCGTCATCGTCCTCGCGGCGGCGGCGTAGGGCGCCGTGGTGGCCCGCGGCATCTCAGGTGGGCCTAAAACAATTAAGCTAGGTTCGAACCCAGGACGGAGTCCGGACCGAGTCCCCGCGATTAAGAACGCGGTCCCCCGCCCGCCCGCCCGCCCACACACGCCAGATCTCCGTCCTGCCCCCACCCCCACCCCCGTCCTGACACTACGACCCCGGGTCAAGTGCGGCGTGTCCCGAACCGGCAGGAGGCCTCATACTTGCCGATTGCCGGTTCGGCCGCGCACTCGGACCTGCTCCCAAAGTCCTCCCCATAGTAGGTCTGGACCCCCCTTATCTCAGCATTTGTCTTGCGCGGGCGGAAGGCGATTTTCTCCCCGACGAGAGGCTTGCCGGCCGCCAAGGCCCGGGACGTCTGCGGCAAAAGTCCGACGGCGCGTGGTAGCTCAGAAGGCTGTTTCGGTGAAAGAGTCCTGCGGTAATGGCGCCTTCTTAATAATAGTAACTTGAATAAAAATAACATAAGACAACACGAATAACGGGAGTAGAAGAAGAAGAATTAGGGAGGAAGAAAGCGTAATATAGTGAAGTAGATGGTTTTGTATTCTTATGAGTTGTTTGATTTTGAGTGAGTGAGTGGGATGTGTTGTTTTGGTTGCGTCCTATGTTTTTCTTTTATGGTTCTGTTGTGTCTTATTCTTTTTGTTGTGCCCTCTAATTATTCTTTTTCTGTCTCACTGTGTTGATGTATCGCATTGTTTTGTTGTGTCTTATGTTCTTGTACCTTATTGTAGGTCACTGCCACCGGGGATAAAATCATTTGCAGTCAATAACAAATAATAAAAATAATAATATGGTTAAGTATTTGTAAATCATTAAAATTGGGCTTGCGGTGCCCCGTCTCGAAAGAAATCATCGTATAGCCGTTAACGCATTAAAAGTAAGTCATGTAAGAGACTACGCCTGTGTTTGATGGGTTGTATTGGGACGGTCGCTTCCTGAGGCCAATTCAGACGGCGAGTATAGTTACGGGGCTGCTTCGAAGCACGAGACCGTGCCGTGATAGCGCCTTCCTAAGAATAAGAAATAGAACGAATATAACTTCAGCGGCTAAGTCCGAAATATTCCAAAATGCAGTAAAATATTCTTAATTGAAAAAAAATGGGCTTGCTGTGCACAATAATGCCGTTAATTGTCTAAAAATAAATTTCCGAAATTTAACTCAAAAGTCATGGCTCTGCGGCTATGTCCCGTGGTGCTTGGAACTTGAAATCAGTTCTGCGGCTATGTCCGACCGTGCGTGTTAGTTGAGTCGCTTCAGCGGCTAAGTCCGAAAATTTCCAAAATGCAGAAAAATATACATAATTGAAGAAAGTTGGCCTTGCTGTGCTTAATAATATCGTTAATAGATTAAAAATAAATTTCCGCTGTGTTAGGTGGGCCTTACTTGGACGGTACGAATTCTGCGGCTATGTCCCGTGGTGCGTGGTACTTGAAACCAGTTCTGCGGCTATGTCCGACCGTGCGTGTTAGTTGAGTCGCTTCAGCGGCTAAGTCCAAAAAATTTCCAAAATGCAGAAAAATACACATAATTGAAGAAAATTGGGCTTGCTGTGCTTAATAATATCGTTAATAGATTAAAAATAAATTTCCGCTGTGTTAGCTGGGCCTTACTTGGACGGTACGAATTCTGCGGCTATGTCCGACCGTGCGTGTTAGTTGAGTCGCTTCAGCGGCTAAGTCAAAAAATTTCCAAAATGCAGAAAAATACACATAATTGAAGAAAATTGGGCTTGCTGTGCATAGTAATGCCGTTAATTGACTAAAAATAAATTTCCGCTGTGTTAGGTGGGCCTTACTTGGACGGTACGAATTCTGCGGCTATGTCCCGTGGTGCGTGGTACTTGAAACCAGTTCTGCGGCTATGAACCACCGTGCGTGTTACTTGAGTCGCTTCAGCGGCTAAGTCCGAAAATTTCCAAAATGCAGAAAAATATACATAATTGAAGAAAGTTGGCCTTGCTGTGCTTAATAATATCGTTAATAGATTAAAAATAAATTTCCGCTGTGTTAGCTGGGCCTTACTTGGACGGTACGAATTCTGCGGCTATGTCCCGTGGTGCGTGGTACTTGAAACCAGTTCTGCGGCTATGTCCGACCGTGCGTGTTAGTTGAGTCGCTTCAGCGGCTAAGTCCGAAAATTTCCAAAATGCAGAAAAATATTCATAATTGAAGAAAGTTGGCCTTGCTGTGCATAGTAATGCCGTTAATTGACTAAAAATAAATTTCCGCTGTGTTAGCTGGGCCTTACTTGGACGGTACGAATTCTGCGGCTATGTCCCGTGGTGCGTGGTACTTGAAACCAGTTCTGCGGCTATGTCCGACCGTGCGTGTTAGTTGAGTCGCTTCAGCGGCTAAGTCCAAAAAATTTCCAAAATGCAGAAAAATACACATAATTGAAGAAAATTGGGCTTGCTGTGCATAGTAATGCCGTTAATTGACTAAAAATAAATTTCCGCTGTGTTAGGTGGGCCTTACTTGGACGGTACGAATTCTGCGGCTATGTCCCGTGGTGCGTGGTACTTGAAACCAGTTCTGCGGCTATGTCCGACCGTGCGTGTTAGTTGAGTCGCTTCAGCGGCTAAGTCCAAAAAATTTCCAAAATGCAGAAAAATACACATAATTGAAGAAAATTGGGCTTGCTGTGCTTAATAATATCGTTAATAGATTAAAAATAAATTTCCGCTGTGTTAGCTGGGCCTTACTTGGACGGTACGAATTCTGCGGCTATGTCCCGTGGTGCGTGGTACTTGAAATCAGTTCTGCGGCTATGTCCCACCGTGCGTGTTACTTGAGTCGCTTCAGCGGCTAAGTCCGAAAATTTCCAAAATGCAGAAAAATATACATAATTGAAGAAAGTTGGCCTTGCTGTGCTTAATAATATCGTTAATAGATTCAAAATAAATTTCCGCTGTGTTAGGTGGGCCTTACTTGGACGGTACGAATTCTGCGGCTATGTCCCGTGGTGCGTGGTACTTGAAACCAGTTCTGCGGCTATGTCCGACCGTGCGTGTTAGTTGAGTCGCTTCAGCGGCTAAGTCCGAAAATTTCCAAAATGCAGAAAAATATTCATAATTGAAGAAAGTTGGCCTTGCTGTGCATAGTAATGCCGTTAATTGACTAAAAATAAATTTCCGCTGTGTTAGCTGGGCCTTACTTGGACGGTACGAATTCTGCGGCTATGTCCCGTGGTGCGTGGTACTTGAAACCAGTTCTGCGGCTATGTCCGACCGTGCGTGTTAGTTGAGTCGCTTCAGCGGCTAAGTCCAAAAAATTTCCAAAATGCAGAAAAATACACATAATTGAAGAAAATTGGGCTTGCTGTGCATAGTAATGCCGTTAATTGACTAAAAATAAATTTCCGCTGTGTTAGGTGGGCCTTACTTGGACGGTACGAATTCTGCGGCTATGTCCCGTGGTGCGTGGTACTTGAAACCAGTTCTGCGGCTATGTCCCACCGTGCGTGTTACTTGAGTCGCTTCAGCGGCTAAGTCCGAAAATTTCCAAAATGCAGAAAAATATACATAATTGAAGAAAGTTGGCCTTGCTGTGCTTAATAATATCGTTAATAGATTAAAAATAAATTTCCGCTGTGTTAGGTGGGCCTTACTTGGACGGTACGAATTCTGCGGCTATGTCCCGTGGTGCGTGGTACTTGAAACCAGTTCTGCGGCTATGTCCGACCGTGCGTGTTAGTTGAGTCGCTTCAGCGGCTAAGTCCAAAAAATTTCCAAAATGCAGAAAAATACACATAATTGAAGAAAATTGGGCTTGCTGTGCTTAATAATATCGTTAATAGATTAAAAATAAATTTCCGCTGTGTTAGCTGGGCCTTACTTGGACGGTACGAATTCTGCGGCTATGTCCCGTGGTGCGTGGTACTTGAAACCAGTTCTGCGGCTATGTCCGACCGTGCGTGTTAGTTGAGTCGCTTCAGCGGCTAAGTCCGAAAATTTCCAAAATGCAGAAAAATATTCATAATTGAAGAAAGTTGGCCTTGCTGTGCATAGTAATGCCGTTAATTGACTAAAAATAAATTTCCGCTGTGTTAGGTGGGCCTTACTTGGACGGGACGAATTCTGCGGCTATGTCCCGTGGTGCGTGGTACTTGAAATCAGTTCTGCGGCTATGTCCGACCGTGCGTGTTAGTTGAGTCGCTTCAGCGGCTAAGTCCAAAAAATTAACAAAATGCAGAAAAATATACATAATTGAAGAAAGTTGGCCTTGCTGTGCTTAATAATATCGTTAATAGATTAAAAATAAATTTCCGCTGTGTTAGGTGGGCCTTACTTGGACGGTACGAATTCTGCGGCTATGTCCCGTGGTGCGTGGTACTTGAAACCAGTTCTGCGGCTATGTCCGACCGTGCGTGTTAGTTGAGTCGCTTCAGCGGCTAAGTCCAAAAAATTTCCAAAATGCAGAAAAATACACATAATTGAAGAAAATTGGGCTTGCTGTGCTTAATAATATCGTTAATAGATTAAAAATAAATTTCCGCTGTGTTAGCTGGGCCTTACTTGGACGGTACGAATTCTGCGGCTATGTCCCGTGGTGCGTGGTACTTGAAACCAGTTCTGCGGCTATGTCCGACCGTGCGTGTTAGTTGAGTCGCTTCAGCGGCTAAGTCCAAAAAATTTCCAAAATGCAGAAAAATACACATAATTGAAGAAAATTGGGCTTGCTGTGCTTAATAATATCGTTAATAGATTAAAAATAAATTTCCGCTGTGTTAGCTGGGCCTTACTTGGACGGTACGAATTCTGCGGCTATGTCCCGTGGTGCGTGGTACTTGAAACCAGTTCTGCGGCTATGTCCGACCGTGCGTGTTAGTTGAGTCGCTTCAGCGGCTAAGTCCAAAAAATTTCCAAAATGCAGAAAAATACACATAATTGAAGAAAATTGGGCTTGCTGTGCTTAATAATATCGTTAATAGATTAAAAATAAATTTCCGCTGTGTTAGCTGGGCCTTACTTGGACGGTACGAATTCTGCGGCTATGTCCCGTGGTGCGTGGTACTTGAAACCAGTTCTGCGGCTATGTCCGACCGTGCGTGTTAGTTGAGTCGCTTCAGCGGCTAAGTCCGAAAATTTCCAAAATGCAGAAAAATACACATAATTGAAGAAAATTGGGCTTGCTGTGCTTAATAAAATCGTTAATAGATTAAAAATAAATTACCGCTGTGTTAGCTGGGCCTTACTTGGACGGTACGAATTCTGCGGCTATGTCCCGTGGTGCGTGGTACTTGAAATCAGTTCTGCGGCTATGTCCGACCGTGCGTGTTAGTTGAGTCGCTTCAGCGGCTAAGTCCAAAAAATTTCCAAAATGCAGAAAAATACACATAATTGAAGAAAATTGGGCTTGCTGTGCTTAATAATATCGTTAATAGATTAAAAATAAATTTCCGCTGTGTTAGGTGGGCCTTACTTGGACGGTACGAATTCTGCGGCTATGTCCCGTGGTGCGTGGTACTTGAAACCAGTTCTGCGGCTATGTCCGACCGTGCGTGTTAGTTGAGTCGCTTCAGCGGCTAAGTCCAAAAAATTTCCAAAATGCAGAAAAATACACATAATTGAAGAAAATTGGGCTTGCTGTGCTTAATAATATCGTTAATAGATTAAAAATAAATTTCCGCTGTGTTAGCTGGGCCTTACTTGGACGGTACGAATTCTGCGGCTATGTCCCGTGGTGCGTGGTACTTGAAACCAGTTCTGCGGCTATGTCCGACCGTGCGTGTTAGTTGAGTCGCTTCAGCGGCTAAGTCCGAAAATTTCCAAAATGCAGAAAAATATTCATAATTGAAGAAAGTTGGCCTTGCTGTGCATAGTAATGCCGTTAATTGACTAAAAATAAATTTCCGCTGTGTTAGGTGGGCCTTACTTGGACGGTACGAATTCTGCGGCTATGTCCCGTGGTGCGTGGTACTTGAAACCAGTTCTGCGGCTATGTCCGACCGTGCGTGTTAGTTGAGTCGCTTCAGCGGCTAAGTCCAAAAAATTTCCAAAATGCAGAAAAATACACATAATTGAAGAAAATTGGGCTTGCTGTGCTTAATAATATCGTTAATAGATTAAAAATAAATTTCCGCTGTGTTAGGTGGGCCTTACTTGGACGGTACGAATTCTGCGGCTATGTCCCGTGGTGCGTGGTACTTGAAACCAGTTCTGCGGCTATGTCCGACCGTGCGTGTTAGTTGAGTCGCTTCAGCGGCTAAGTCCAAAAAATTTCCAAAATGCAGAAAAATATACATAATTGAAGAAAGTTGGCCTTGCTGTGCTTAATAATATCGTTAATAGAATAAAAATAAATTTCCGCTGTGTTAGGTGGGCCTTACTTGGACGGTACGAATTCTGCGGCTATGTCCCGTGGTGCGTGGTACTTGAAACCAGTTCTGCGGCTATGTCCGACCGTGCGTGTTAGTTGAGTCGCTTCAGCGGCTAAGTCCAAAAAATTTCCAAAATGCAGAAAAATACACATAATTCAAGAAAATTGGGCTTGCTGTGCTTAATAATATCGTTAATAGATTAAAAATAAATTTCCGCTGTGTTAGCTGGGCCTTACTTGGACGGTACGAATTCTGCGGCTATGTCCCGTGGTGCGTGGTACTTGAAACCAGTTCTGCGGCTATGTCCGACCGTGCGTGTTAGTTGAGTCGCTTCAGCGGCTAAGTCCGAAAATTTCCAAAATGCAGAAAAATATACATAATTGAAGAAAGTTGGCCTTGCTGTGCTTAATAATATCGTTAATAGAATAAAAATAAATTTCCGCTGTGTTAGGTGGGCCTTACTTGGACGGTACGAATTCTGCGGCTATGTCCCGTGGTGCGTGGTACTTGAAACCAGTTCTGCGGCTATGTCCCACCGTGCGTGTTACTTGAGTCGCTTCAGCGGCTAAGTCCGAAAATTTCCAAAATGCAGAAAAATATTCATAATTGAAGAAAGTTGGCCTTGCTGTGCATAGTAATGCCGTTAATTGACTAAAAATAAATTTCCGCTGTGTTAGCTGGGCCTTACTTGGACGGTACGAATTCTGCGGCTATGTCCCGTGGTGCGTGGTACTTGAAACCAGTTCTGCGGCTATGTCCGACCGTGCGTGTTAGTTGAGTCGCTTCAGCGGCTAAGTCCAAAAAATTTCCAAAATGCAGAAAAATACACATAATTGAAGAAAATTGGGCTTGCTGTGCTTAATAATATCGTTAATAGATTAAAAATAAATTTCCGCTGTGTTAGCTGGGCCTTACTTGGACGGTACGAATTCTGCGGCTATGTCCCGTGGTGCGTGGTACTTGAAATCAGTTCTGCGGCTATGTCCCACCGTGCGTGTTACTTGAGTCGCTTCAGCTGCGATCTGTTGAGACTCATCCCCTCGCTTGGAGGATTCGTCTTGTCGGATAGACGAGACCTCCGGGAAAGTTGTTATGTTTCTTTCTCAATTTTTTTTTTCTTTTCAGCGGCGCGTGGTAGTTGAAGGGTCGCTCCAGCGGCTAAGTCCGAAACAATCCATAATAAAAGTAAGATATTCAAAATTGAAGAAAATTGGGCTTGCTGTGCCGTTAATTGACTAAAAATAAATTTCCGCTGTTTTACTCGGACGTGGGTGTGTTCTGCGGCTATGTATCACGGTGCGTGGTAGTTGAAAGGTCGCTCCAGCGGCTAAGTCCGAAACAAAACATAATGTAGTCGAATATCCATAATTGAAGAAAATTGGGCTTGCTGTGTGCATCATAATGCCGTTAATTGACTAAAAATAAATTTCCGCTGTTTTACTCGGACGTCGGGGTTCTGCGGCTATGTCCCAAGGCGCGTGGTACGTGAAAGGGGTCTAGCTCTGCGGCTAAGTCCCACCGTGCGTGGTACTTGAATGGTCGCTCCAGCGGCTAAGTCCGAAACGATCCATAACATAGTCAAATATCTATTACTGAAGAAAATTGGGCTTGCTGTGCGCTTCATAATGCCGTTAATTGTCTAAAAATAGTTTACCGCTGTTTTACTCGGACGTCGGGATTCTGCGGCTATGTCCCAAGGCGCGTGGTACGTGAAAGGGGTCTAGCTCTGCGGCTAAGTCCCACCGTGCGTGGTACTTGAATGGTCGTTCCAGCGGCTAAGTCCCACGGTGCGTGGTAGTTGCTGGATGGCGCGTGGTAGGTGTTGGCCGGCCTCGGCGGCCACTTAAGAGAGTCAAAACTATAGATCTTCGCTGCCACTCACCCGCGGGGGCTGGGGAATCCCTCCAGCCCGCCAGCGCCCCTCCCCCGCGGGGGGGTGGGGGGGCCGGAGTGACTTCGCGGGGTCTCGAAGCCGGGACCGTAGCGCACGCCCTGAGCGGAACAGGGCACGCCGCTGGCGGGGTTCGAACCCAGGACCTTCTTCGGCCATGCAGCAGCGACCCGATTTCTTGGTGTAGGGCGCCGTGGAGGCACGCGGCGTCCCAGAATCCCCGAAGCGAGGTTCGAACCCAGGAACGTCATAGGCCCCTCGCGGCTGCAGCAGCGACGAGCTTGCGTGGCGTAGGGCGCCGTGGTGGCAGGCGAGCATCGAACCGAGGACTGAGTCCTCGAGGCTGGCCGGAGAACACAGGAGCGTCGTCATCGTCCTCGCGGCGGCGGCGTAGGGCGCCGTGGTGGCCCGCGGCATCTCAGGTGGGCCTAAAACAATTAAGCTAGGTTCGAACCCAGGACGGAGTCCGGACCGAGTCCCCGCGATTAAGAACGCGGTCCCCCGCCCGCCCGCCCGCCCACACACGCCAGATCTCCGTCCTGCCCCCACCCCCACCCCCGTCCTGACACTACGACCCCGGGTCAAGTGCGGCGTGTCCCGAACCGGCAGGAGGCCTCATACTTGCCGATTGCCGGTTCGGCCGCGCACTCGGACCTGCTCCCAAAGTCCTCCCCATAGTAGGTCTGGACCCCCCTTATCTCAGCATTTGTCTTGCGCGGGCGGAAGGCGATTTTCTCCCCGACGAGAGGCTTGCCGGCCGCCAAGGCCCGGGACGTCTGCGGCAAAAGTCCGACGGCGCGTGGTAGCTCAGAAGGCTGTTTCGGTGAAAGAGTCCTGCGGTAATGGCGCCTTCTTAATAATAGTAACTTGAATAAAAATAACATAAGACAACACGAATAACGGGAGTAGAAGAAGAAGAATTAGGGAGGAAGAAAGCGTAATATAGTGAAGTAGATGGTTTTGTATTCTTATGAGTTGTTTGATTTTGAGTGAGTGAGTGGGATGTGTTGTTTTGGTTGCGTCCTATGTTTTTCTTTTATGGTTCTGTTGTGTCTTATTCTTTTTGTTGTGCCCTCTAATTATTCTTTTTCTGTCTCACTGTGTTGATGTATCGCATTGTTTTGTTGTGTCTTATGTTCTTGTACCTTATTGTAGGTCACTGCCACCGGGGATAAAATCATTTGCAGTCAATAACAAATAATAAAAATAATAATATGGTTAAGTATTTGTAAATCATTAAAATTGGGCTTGCGGTGCCCCGTCTCGAAAGAAATCATCGTATAGCCGTTAACGCATTAAAAGTAAGTCATGTAAGAGACTACGCCTGTGTTTGATGGGTTGTATTGGGACGGTCGCTTCCTGAGGCCAATTCAGACGGCGAGTATAGTTACGGGGCTGCTTCGAAGCACGAGACCGTGCCGTGATAGCGCCTTCCTAAGAATAAGAAATAGAACGAATATAACTTCAGCGGCTAAGTCCGAAATATTCCAAAATGCAGTAAAATATTCTTAATTGAAAAAAAATGGGCTTGCTGTGCACAATAATGCCGTTAATTGTCTAAAAATAAATTTCCGAAATTTAACTCAAAAGTCATGGCTCTGCGGCTATGTCCCGTGGTGCTTGGAACTTGAAATCAGTTCTGCGGCTATGTCCGACCGTGCGTGTTAGTTGAGTCGCTTCAGCGGCTAAGTCCGAAAATTTCCAAAATGCAGAAAAATATACATAATTGAAGAAAGTTGGCCTTGCTGTGCTTAATAATATCGTTAATAGATTAAAAATAAATTTCCGCTGTGTTAGGTGGGCCTTACTTGGACGGTACGAATTCTGCGGCTATGTCCCGTGGTGCGTGGTACTTGAAACCAGTTCTGCGGCTATGTCCGACCGTGCGTGTTAGTTGAGTCGCTTCAGCGGCTAAGTCCAAAAAATTTCCAAAATGCAGAAAAATACACATAATTGAAGAAAATTGGGCTTGCTGTGCTTAATAATATCGTTAATAGATTAAAAATAAATTTCCGCTGTGTTAGCTGGGCCTTACTTGGACGGTACGAATTCTGCGGCTATGTCCGACCGTGCGTGTTAGTTGAGTCGCTTCAGCGGCTAAGTCAAAAAATTTCCAAAATGCAGAAAAATACACATAATTGAAGAAAATTGGGCTTGCTGTGCATAGTAATGCCGTTAATTGACTAAAAATAAATTTCCGCTGTGTTAGGTGGGCCTTACTTGGACGGTACGAATTCTGCGGCTATGTCCCGTGGTGCGTGGTACTTGAAACCAGTTCTGCGGCTATGAACCACCGTGCGTGTTACTTGAGTCGCTTCAGCGGCTAAGTCCGAAAATTTCCAAAATGCAGAAAAATATACATAATTGAAGAAAGTTGGCCTTGCTGTGCTTAATAATATCGTTAATAGATTAAAAATAAATTTCCGCTGTGTTAGCTGGGCCTTACTTGGACGGTACGAATTCTGCGGCTATGTCCCGTGGTGCGTGGTACTTGAAACCAGTTCTGCGGCTATGTCCGACCGTGCGTGTTAGTTGAGTCGCTTCAGCGGCTAAGTCCGAAAATTTCCAAAATGCAGAAAAATATTCATAATTGAAGAAAGTTGGCCTTGCTGTGCATAGTAATGCCGTTAATTGACTAAAAATAAATTTCCGCTGTGTTAGCTGGGCCTTACTTGGACGGTACGAATTCTGCGGCTATGTCCCGTGGTGCGTGGTACTTGAAACCAGTTCTGCGGCTATGTCCGACCGTGCGTGTTAGTTGAGTCGCTTCAGCGGCTAAGTCCAAAAAATTTCCAAAATGCAGAAAAATACACATAATTGAAGAAAATTGGGCTTGCTGTGCATAGTAATGCCGTTAATTGACTAAAAATAAATTTCCGCTGTGTTAGGTGGGCCTTACTTGGACGGTACGAATTCTGCGGCTATGTCCCGTGGTGCGTGGTACTTGAAACCAGTTCTGCGGCTATGTCCGACCGTGCGTGTTAGTTGAGTCGCTTCAGCGGCTAAGTCCAAAAAATTTCCAAAATGCAGAAAAATACACATAATTGAAGAAAATTGGGCTTGCTGTGCTTAATAATATCGTTAATAGATTAAAAATAAATTTCCGCTGTGTTAGCTGGGCCTTACTTGGACGGTACGAATTCTGCGGCTATGTCCCGTGGTGCGTGGTACTTGAAATCAGTTCTGCGGCTATGTCCCACCGTGCGTGTTACTTGAGTCGCTTCAGCGGCTAAGTCCGAAAATTTCCAAAATGCAGAAAAATATACATAATTGAAGAAAGTTGGCCTTGCTGTGCTTAATAATATCGTTAATAGATTCAAAATAAATTTCCGCTGTGTTAGGTGGGCCTTACTTGGACGGTACGAATTCTGCGGCTATGTCCCGTGGTGCGTGGTACTTGAAACCAGTTCTGCGGCTATGTCCGACCGTGCGTGTTAGTTGAGTCGCTTCAGCGGCTAAGTCCGAAAATTTCCAAAATGCAGAAAAATATTCATAATTGAAGAAAGTTGGCCTTGCTGTGCATAGTAATGCCGTTAATTGACTAAAAATAAATTTCCGCTGTGTTAGCTGGGCCTTACTTGGACGGTACGAATTCTGCGGCTATGTCCCGTGGTGCGTGGTACTTGAAACCAGTTCTGCGGCTATGTCCGACCGTGCGTGTTAGTTGAGTCGCTTCAGCGGCTAAGTCCAAAAAATTTCCAAAATGCAGAAAAATACACATAATTGAAGAAAATTGGGCTTGCTGTGCATAGTAATGCCGTTAATTGACTAAAAATAAATTTCCGCTGTGTTAGGTGGGCCTTACTTGGACGGTACGAATTCTGCGGCTATGTCCCGTGGTGCGTGGTACTTGAAACCAGTTCTGCGGCTATGTCCCACCGTGCGTGTTACTTGAGTCGCTTCAGCGGCTAAGTCCGAAAATTTCCAAAATGCAGAAAAATATACATAATTGAAGAAAGTTGGCCTTGCTGTGCTTAATAATATCGTTAATAGATTAAAAATAAATTTCCGCTGTGTTAGGTGGGCCTTACTTGGACGGTACGAATTCTGCGGCTATGTCCCGTGGTGCGTGGTACTTGAAACCAGTTCTGCGGCTATGTCCGACCGTGCGTGTTAGTTGAGTCGCTTCAGCGGCTAAGTCCAAAAAATTTCCAAAATGCAGAAAAATACACATAATTGAAGAAAATTGGGCTTGCTGTGCTTAATAATATCGTTAATAGATTAAAAATAAATTTCCGCTGTGTTAGCTGGGCCTTACTTGGACGGTACGAATTCTGCGGCTATGTCCCGTGGTGCGTGGTACTTGAAACCAGTTCTGCGGCTATGTCCGACCGTGCGTGTTACTTGAGTCGCTTCAGCGGCTAAGTCCGAAAATTTCCAAAATGCAGAAAAATATACATAATTGAAGAAAGTTGGCCTTGCTGTGCTTAATAATATCGTTAATAGATTAAAAATAAATTTCCGCTGTGTTAGCTGGGCCTTACTTGGACGGTACGAATTCTGCGGCTATGTCCCGTGGTGCGTGGTACTTGAAACCAGTTCTGCGGCTATGTCCGACCGTGCGTGTTAGTTGAGTCGCTTCAGCGGCTAAGTCCGAAAATTTCCAAAATGCAGAAAAATATTCATAATTGAAGAAAGTTGGCCTTGCTGTGCATAGTAATGCCGTTAATTGACTAAAAATAAATTTCCGCTGTGTTAGCTGGGCCTTACTTGGACGGTACGAATTCTGCGGCTATGTCCCGTGGTGCGTGGTACTTGAAACCAGTTCTGCGGCTATGTCCGACCGTGCGTGTTAGTTGAGTCGCTTCAGCGGCTAAGTCCAAAAAATTTCCAAAATGCAGAAAAATACACATAATTGAAGAAAATTGGGCTTGCTGTGCATAGTAATGCCGTTAATTGACTAAAAATAAATTTCCGCTGTGTTAGGTGGGCCTTACTTGGACGGTACGAATTCTGCGGCTATGTCCCGTGGTGCGTGGTACTTGAAACCAGTTCTGCGGCTATGTCCGACCGTGCGTGTTAGTTGAGTCGCTTCAGCGGCTAAGTCCAAAAAATTTCCAAAATGCAGAAAAATACACATAATTGAAGAAAATTGGGCTTGCTGTGCTTAATAATATCGTTAATAGATTAAAAATAAATTTCCGCTGTGTTAGCTGGGCCTTACTTGGACGGTACGAATTCTGCGGCTATGTCCCGTGGTGCGTGGTACTTGAAATCAGTTCTGCGGCTATGTCCCACCGTGCGTGTTACTTGAGTCGCTTCAGCGGCTAAGTCCGAAAATTTCCAAAATGCAGAAAAATATACATAATTGAAGAAAGTTGGCCTTGCTGTGCTTAATAATATCGTTAATAGATTCAAAATAAATTTCCGCTGTGTTAGGTGGGCCTTACTTGGACGGTACGAATTCTGCGGCTATGTCCCGTGGTGCGTGGTACTTGAAACCAGTTCTGCGGCTATGTCCGACCGTGCGTGTTAGTTGAGTCGCTTCAGCGGCTAAGTCCGAAAATTTCCAAAATGCAGAAAAATATTCATAATTGAAGAAAGTTGGCCTTGCTGTGCATAGTAATGCCGTTAATTGACTAAAAATAAATTTCCGCTGTGTTAGCTGGGCCTTACTTGGACGGTACGAATTCTGCGGCTATGTCCCGTGGTGCGTGGTACTTGAAACCAGTTCTGCGGCTATGTCCGACCGTGCGTGTTAGTTGAGTCGCTTCAGCGGCTAAGTCCAAAAAATTTCCAAAATGCAGAAAAATACACATAATTGAAGAAAATTGGGCTTGCTGTGCATAGTAATGCCGTTAATTGACTAAAAATAAATTTCCGCTGTGTTAGGTGGGCCTTACTTGGACGGTACGAATTCTGCGGCTATGTCCCGTGGTGCGTGGTACTTGAAACCAGTTCTGCGGCTATGTCCCACCGTGCGTGTTACTTGAGTCGCTTCAGCGGCTAAGTCCGAAAATTTCCAAAATGCAGAAAAATATACATAATTGAAGAAAGTTGGCCTTGCTGTGCTTAATAATATCGTTAATAGATTAAAAATAAATTTCCGCTGTGTTAGGTGGGCCTTACTTGGACGGTACGAATTCTGCGGCTATGTCCCGTGGTGCGTGGTACTTGAAACCAGTTCTGCGGCTATGTCCGACCGTGCGTGTTAGTTGAGTCGCTTCAGCGGCTAAGTCCAAAAAATTTCCAAAATGCAGAAAAATACACATAATTGAAGAAAATTGGGCTTGCTGTGCTTAATAATATCGTTAATAGATTAAAAATAAATTTCCGCTGTGTTAGCTGGGCCTTACTTGGACGGTACGAATTCTGCGGCTATGTCCCGTGGTGCGTGGTACTTGAAACCAGTTCTGCGGCTATGTCCGACCGTGCGTGTTAGTTGAGTCGCTTCAGCGGCTAAGTCCGAAAATTTCCAAAATGCAGAAAAATATTCATAATTGAAGAAAGTTGGCCTTGCTGTGCATAGTAATGCCGTTAATTGACTAAAAATAAATTTCCGCTGTGTTAGGTGGGCCTTACTTGGACGGGACGAATTCTGCGGCTATGTCCCGTGGTGCGTGGTACTTGAAATCAGTTCTGCGGCTATGTCCGACCGTGCGTGTTAGTTGAGTCGCTTCAGCGGCTAAGTCCAAAAAATTAACAAAATGCAGAAAAATATACATAATTGAAGAAAGTTGGCCTTGCTGTGCTTAATAATATCGTTAATAGATTAAAAATAAATTTCCGCTGTGTTAGGTGGGCCTTACTTGGACGGTACGAATTCTGCGGCTATGTCCCGTGGTGCGTGGTACTTGAAACCAGTTCTGCGGCTATGTCCGACCGTGCGTGTTAGTTGAGTCGCTTCAGCGGCTAAGTCCAAAAAATTTCCAAAATGCAGAAAAATACACATAATTGAAGAAAATTGGGCTTGCTGTGCTTAATAATATCGTTAATAGATTAAAAATAAATTTCCGCTGTGTTAGCTGGGCCTTACTTGGACGGTACGAATTCTGCGGCTATGTCCCGTGGTGCGTGGTACTTGAAACCAGTTCTGCGGCTATGTCCGACCGTGCGTGTTAGTTGAGTCGCTTCAGCGGCTAAGTCCAAAAAATTTCCAAAATGCAGAAAAATACACATAATTGAAGAAAATTGGGCTTGCTGTGCTTAATAATATCGTTAATAGATTAAAAATAAATTTCCGCTGTGTTAGCTGGGCCTTACTTGGACGGTACGAATTCTGCGGCTATGTCCCGTGGTGCGTGGTACTTGAAACCAGTTCTGCGGCTATGTCCGACCGTGCGTGTTAGTTGAGTCGCTTCAGCGGCTAAGTCCAAAAAATTTCCAAAATGCAGAAAAATACACATAATTGAAGAAAATTGGGCTTGCTGTGCTTAATAATATCGTTAATAGATTAAAAATAAATTTCCGCTGTGTTAGCTGGGCCTTACTTGGACGGTACGAATTCTGCGGCTATGTCCCGTGGTGCGTGGTACTTGAAACCAGTTCTGCGGCTATGTCCGACCGTGCGTGTTAGTTGAGTCGCTTCAGCGGCTAAGTCCGAAAATTTCCAAAATGCAGAAAAATACACATAATTGAAGAAAATTGGGCTTGCTGTGCTTAATAAAATCGTTAATAGATTAAAAATAAATTACCGCTGTGTTAGCTGGGCCTTACTTGGACGGTACGAATTCTGCGGCTATGTCCCGTGGTGCGTGGTACTTGAAATCAGTTCTGCGGCTATGTCCGACCGTGCGTGTTAGTTGAGTCGCTTCAGCGGCTAAGTCCAAAAAATTTCCAAAATGCAGAAAAATACACATAATTGAAGAAAATTGGGCTTGCTGTGCTTAATAATATCGTTAATAGATTAAAAATAAATTTCCGCTGTGTTAGGTGGGCCTTACTTGGACGGTACGAATTCTGCGGCTATGTCCCGTGGTGCGTGGTACTTGAAACCAGTTCTGCGGCTATGTCCGACCGTGCGTGTTAGTTGAGTCGCTTCAGCGGCTAAGTCCAAAAAATTTCCAAAATGCAGAAAAATACACATAATTGAAGAAAATTGGGCTTGCTGTGCTTAATAATATCGTTAATAGATTAAAAATAAATTTCCGCTGTGTTAGCTGGGCCTTACTTGGACGGTACGAATTCTGCGGCTATGTCCCGTGGTGCGTGGTACTTGAAACCAGTTCTGCGGCTATGTCCGACCGTGCGTGTTAGTTGAGTCGCTTCAGCGGCTAAGTCCGAAAATTTCCAAAATGCAGAAAAATATTCATAATTGAAGAAAGTTGGCCTTGCTGTGCATAGTAATGCCGTTAATTGACTAAAAATAAATTTCCGCTGTGTTAGGTGGGCCTTACTTGGACGGTACGAATTCTGCGGCTATGTCCCGTGGTGCGTGGTACTTGAAACCAGTTCTGCGGCTATGTCCGACCGTGCGTGTTAGTTGAGTCGCTTCAGCGGCTAAGTCCAAAAAATTTCCAAAATGCAGAAAAATACACATAATTGAAGAAAATTGGGCTTGCTGTGCTTAATAATATCGTTAATAGATTAAAAATAAATTTCCGCTGTGTTAGGTGGGCCTTACTTGGACGGTACGAATTCTGCGGCTATGTCCCGTGGTGCGTGGTACTTGAAACCAGTTCTGCGGCTATGTCCGACCGTGCGTGTTAGTTGAGTCGCTTCAGCGGCTAAGTCCAAAAAATTTCCAAAATGCAGAAAAATATACATAATTGAAGAAAGTTGGCCTTGCTGTGCTTAATAATATCGTTAATAGAATAAAAATAAATTTCCGCTGTGTTAGGTGGGCCTTACTTGGACGGTACGAATTCTGCGGCTATGTCCCGTGGTGCGTGGTACTTGAAACCAGTTCTGCGGCTATGTCCGACCGTGCGTGTTAGTTGAGTCGCTTCAGCGGCTAAGTCCAAAAAATTTCCAAAATGCAGAAAAATACACATAATTCAAGAAAATTGGGCTTGCTGTGCTTAATAATATCGTTAATAGATTAAAAATAAATTTCCGCTGTGTTAGCTGGGCCTTACTTGGACGGTACGAATTCTGCGGCTATGTCCCGTGGTGCGTGGTACTTGAAACCAGTTCTGCGGCTATGTCCGACCGTGCGTGTTAGTTGAGTCGCTTCAGCGGCTAAGTCCGAAAATTTCCAAAATGCAGAAAAATATACATAATTGAAGAAAGTTGGCCTTGCTGTGCTTAATAATATCGTTAATAGAATAAAAATAAATTTCCGCTGTGTTAGGTGGGCCTTACTTGGACGGTACGAATTCTGCGGCTATGTCCCGTGGTGCGTGGTACTTGAAACCAGTTCTGCGGCTATGTCCCACCGTGCGTGTTACTTGAGTCGCTTCAGCGGCTAAGTCCGAAAATTTCCAAAATGCAGAAAAATATTCATAATTGAAGAAAGTTGGCCTTGCTGTGCATAGTAATGCCGTTAATTGACTAAAAATAAATTTCCGCTGTGTTAGCTGGGCCTTACTTGGACGGTACGAATTCTGCGGCTATGTCCCGTGGTGCGTGGTACTTGAAACCAGTTCTGCGGCTATGTCCGACCGTGCGTGTTAGTTGAGTCGCTTCAGCGGCTAAGTCCAAAAAATTTCCAAAATGCAGAAAAATACACATAATTGAAGAAAATTGGGCTTGCTGTGCTTAATAATATCGTTAATAGATTAAAAATAAATTTCCGCTGTGTTAGCTGGGCCTTACTTGGACGGTACGAATTCTGCGGCTATGTCCCGTGGTGCGTGGTACTTGAAATCAGTTCTGCGGCTATGTCCCACCGTGCGTGTTACTTGAGTCGCTTCAGCTGCGATCTGTTGAGACTCATCCCCTCGCTTGGAGGATTCGTCTTGTCGGATAGACGAGACCTCCGGGAAAGTTGTTATGTTTCTTTCTCAATTTTTTTTTTCTTTTCAGCGGCGCGTGGTAGTTGAAGGGTCGCTCCAGCGGCTAAGTCCGAAACAATCCATAATAAAAGTAAGATATTCAAAATTGAAGAAAATTGGGCTTGCTGTGCCGTTAATTGACTAAAAATAAATTTCCGCTGTTTTACTCGGACGTGGGTGTGTTCTGCGGCTATGTATCACGGTGCGTGGTAGTTGAAAGGTCGCTCCAGCGGCTAAGTCCGAAACAAAACATAATGTAGTCGAATATCCATAATTGAAGAAAATTGGGCTTGCTGTGTGCATCATAATGCCGTTAATTGACTAAAAATAAATTTCCGCTGTTTTACTCGGACGTCGGGGTTCTGCGGCTATGTCCCAAGGCGCGTGGTACGTGAAAGGGGTCTAGCTCTGCGGCTAAGTCCCACCGTGCGTGGTACTTGAATGGTCGCTCCAGCGGCTAAGTCCGAAACGATCCATAACATAGTCAAATATCTATTACTGAAGAAAATTGGGCTTGCTGTGCGCTTCATAATGCCGTTAATTGTCTAAAAATAGTTTACCGCTGTTTTACTCGGACGTCGGGATTCTGCGGCTATGTCCCAAGGCGCGTGGTACGTGAAAGGGGTCTAGCTCTGCGGCTAAGTCCCACCGTGCGTGGTACTTGAATGGTCGTTCCAGCGGCTAAGTCCCACGGTGCGTGGTAGTTGCTGGATGGCGCGTGGTAGGTGTTGGCCGGCCTCGGCGGCCACTTAAGAGAGTCAAAACTATAGATCTTCGCTGCCACTCACCCGCGGGGGCTGGGGAATCCCTCCAGCCCGCCAGCGCCCCTCCCCCGCGGGGGGGTGGGGGGGCCGGAGTGACTTCGCGGGGTCTCGAAGCCGGGACCGTAGCGCACGCCCTGAGCGGAACAGGGCACGCCGCTGGCGGGGTTCGAACCCAGGACCTTCTTCGGCCATGCAGCAGCGACCCGATTTCTTGGTGTAGGGCGCCGTGGAGGCACGCGGCGTCCCAGAATCCCCGAAGCGAGGTTCGAACCCAGGAACGTCATAGGCCCCTCGCGGCTGCAGCAGCGACGAGCTTGCGTGGCGTAGGGCGCCGTGGTGGCAGGCGAGCATCGAACCGAGGACTGAGTCCTCGAGGCTGGCCGGAGAACACAGGAGCGTCGTCATCGTCCTCGCGGCGGCGGCGTAGGGCGCCGTGGTGGCCCGCGGCATCTCAGGTGGGCCTAAAACAATTAAGCTAGGTTCGAACCCAGGACGGAGTCCGGACCGAGTCCCCGCGATTAAGAACGCGGTCCCCCGCCCGCCCGCCCGCCCACACACGCCAGATCTCCGTCCTGCCCCCACCCCCACCCCCGTCCTGACACTACGACCCCGGGTCAAGTGCGGCGTGTCCCGAACCGGCAGGAGGCCTCATACTTGCCGATTGCCGGTTCGGCCGCGCACTCGGACCTGCTCCCAAAGTCCTCCCCATAGTAGGTCTGGACCCCCCTTATCTCAGCATTTGTCTTGCGCGGGCGGAAGGCGATTTTCTCCCCGACGAGAGGCTTGCCGGCCGCCAAGGCCCGGGACGTCTGCGGCAAAAGTCCGACGGCGCGTGGTAGCTCAGAAGGCTGTTTCGGTGAAAGAGTCCTGCGGTAATGGCGCCTTCTTAATAATAGTAACTTGAATAAAAATAACATAAGACAACACGAATAACGGGAGTAGAAGAAGAAGAATTAGGGAGGAAGAAAGCGTAATATAGTGAAGTAGATGGTTTTGTATTCTTATGAGTTGTTTGATTTTGAGTGAGTGAGTGGGATGTGTTGTTTTGGTTGCGTCCTATGTTTTTCTTTTATGGTTCTGTTGTGTCTTATTCTTTTTGTTGTGCCCTCTAATTATTCTTTTTCTGTCTCACTGTGTTGATGTATCGCATTGTTTTGTTGTGTCTTATGTTCTTGTACCTTATTGTAGGTCACTGCCACCGGGGATAAAATCATTTGCAGTCAATAACAAATAATAAAAATAATAATATGGTTAAGTATTTGTAAATCATTAAAATTGGGCTTGCGGTGCCCCGTCTCGAAAGAA
The DNA here is from genome assembly GCF_977971745.1 of Zootermopsis nevadensis. Classification (NCBI taxonomy): domain Eukaryota; kingdom Metazoa; phylum Arthropoda; class Insecta; order Blattodea; family Termopsidae; genus Zootermopsis; species Zootermopsis nevadensis. Next base: position 199,982 of record NW_028259364.1, on the reverse strand, counting down.
ATCATCGTATAGCCGTTAACGCATTAAAAGTAAGTCATGTAAGAGACTACGCCTGTGTTTGATGGGTTGTATTGGGACGGTCGCTTCCTGAGGCCAATTCAGACGGCGAGTATAGTTACGGGGCTGCTTCGAAGCACGAGACCGTGCCGTGATAGCGCCTTCCTAAGAATAAGAAATAGAACGAATATAACTTCAGCGGCTAAGTCCGAAATATTCCAAAATGCAGTAAAATATTCTTAATTGAAAAAAAATGGGCTTGCTGTGCACAATAATGCCGTTAATTGTCTAAAAATAAATTTCCGAAATTTAACTCAAAAGTCATGGCTCTGCGGCTATGTCCCGTGGTGCTTGGAACTTGAAATCAGTTCTGCGGCTATGTCCGACCGTGCGTGTTAGTTGAGTCGCTTCAGCGGCTAAGTCCGAAAATTTCCAAAATGCAGAAAAATATACATAATTGAAGAAAGTTGGCCTTGCTGTGCTTAATAATATCGTTAATAGATTAAAAATAAATTTCCGCTGTGTTAGGTGGGCCTTACTTGGACGGTACGAATTCTGCGGCTATGTCCCGTGGTGCGTGGTACTTGAAACCAGTTCTGCGGCTATGTCCGACCGTGCGTGTTAGTTGAGTCGCTTCAGCGGCTAAGTCCAAAAAATTTCCAAAATGCAGAAAAATACACATAATTGAAGAAAATTGGGCTTGCTGTGCTTAATAATATCGTTAATAGATTAAAAATAAATTTCCGCTGTGTTAGCTGGGCCTTACTTGGACGGTACGAATTCTGCGGCTATGTCCGACCGTGCGTGTTAGTTGAGTCGCTTCAGCGGCTAAGTCAAAAAATTTCCAAAATGCAGAAAAATACACATAATTGAAGAAAATTGGGCTTGCTGTGCATAGTAATGCCGTTAATTGACTAAAAATAAATTTCCGCTGTGTTAGGTGGGCCTTACTTGGACGGTACGAATTCTGCGGCTATGTCCCGTGGTGCGTGGTACTTGAAACCAGTTCTGCGGCTATGAACCACCGTGCGTGTTACTTGAGTCGCTTCAGCGGCTAAGTCCGAAAATTTCCAAAATGCAGAAAAATATACATAATTGAAGAAAGTTGGCCTTGCTGTGCTTAATAATATCGTTAATAGATTAAAAATAAATTTCCGCTGTGTTAGCTGGGCCTTACTTGGACGGTACGAATTCTGCGGCTATGTCCCGTGGTGCGTGGTACTTGAAACCAGTTCTGCGGCTATGTCCGACCGTGCGTGTTAGTTGAGTCGCTTCAGCGGCTAAGTCCGAAAATTTCCAAAATGCAGAAAAATATTCATAATTGAAGAAAGTTGGCCTTGCTGTGCATAGTAATGCCGTTAATTGACTAAAAATAAATTTCCGCTGTGTTAGCTGGGCCTTACTTGGACGGTACGAATTCTGCGGCTATGTCCCGTGGTGCGTGGTACTTGAAACCAGTTCTGCGGCTATGTCCGACCGTGCGTGTTAGTTGAGTCGCTTCAGCGGCTAAGTCCAAAAAATTTCCAAAATGCAGAAAAATACACATAATTGAAGAAAATTGGGCTTGCTGTGCATAGTAATGCCGTTAATTGACTAAAAATAAATTTCCGCTGTGTTAGGTGGGCCTTACTTGGACGGTACGAATTCTGCGGCTATGTCCCGTGGTGCGTGGTACTTGAAACCAGTTCTGCGGCTATGTCCGACCGTGCGTGTTAGTTGAGTCGCTTCAGCGGCTAAGTCCAAAAAATTTCCAAAATGCAGAAAAATACACATAATTGAAGAAAATTGGGCTTGCTGTGCTTAATAATATCGTTAATAGATTAAAAATAAATTTCCGCTGTGTTAGCTGGGCCTTACTTGGACGGTACGAATTCTGCGGCTATGTCCCGTGGTGCGTGGTACTTGAAATCAGTTCTGCGGCTATGTCCCACCGTGCGTGTTACTTGAGTCGCTTCAGCGGCTAAGTCCGAAAATTTCCAAAATGCAGAAAAATATACATAATTGAAGAAAGTTGGCCTTGCTGTGCTTAATAATATCGTTAATAGATTCAAAATAAATTTCCGCTGTGTTAGGTGGGCCTTACTTGGACGGTACGAATTCTGCGGCTATGTCCCGTGGTGCGTGGTACTTGAAACCAGTTCTGCGGCTATGTCCGACCGTGCGTGTTAGTTGAGTCGCTTCAGCGGCTAAGTCCGAAAATTTCCAAAATGCAGAAAAATATTCATAATTGAAGAAAGTTGGCCTTGCTGTGCATAGTAATGCCGTTAATTGACTAAAAATAAATTTCCGCTGTGTTAGCTGGGCCTTACTTGGACGGTACGAATTCTGCGGCTATGTCCCGTGGTGCGTGGTACTTGAAACCAGTTCTGCGGCTATGTCCGACCGTGCGTGTTAGTTGAGTCGCTTCAGCGGCTAAGTCCAAAAAATTTCCAAAATGCAGAAAAATACACATAATTGAAGAAAATTGGGCTTGCTGTGCATAGTAATGCCGTTAATTGACTAAAAATAAATTTCCGCTGTGTTAGGTGGGCCTTACTTGGACGGTACGAATTCTGCGGCTATGTCCCGTGGTGCGTGGTACTTGAAACCAGTTCTGCGGCTATGTCCCACCGTGCGTGTTACTTGAGTCGCTTCAGCGGCTAAGTCCGAAAATTTCCAAAATGCAGAAAAATATACATAATTGAAGAAAGTTGGCCTTGCTGTGCTTAATAATATCGTTAATAGATTAAAAATAAATTTCCGCTGTGTTAGGTGGGCCTTACTTGGACGGTACGAATTCTGCGGCTATGTCCCGTGGTGCGTGGTACTTGAAACCAGTTCTGCGGCTATGTCCGACCGTGCGTGTTAGTTGAGTCGCTTCAGCGGCTAAGTCCAAAAAATTTCCAAAATGCAGAAAAATACACATAATTGAAGAAAATTGGGCTTGCTGTGCTTAATAATATCGTTAATAGATTAAAAATAAATTTCCGCTGTGTTAGCTGGGCCTTACTTGGACGGTACGAATTCTGCGGCTATGTCCCGTGGTGCGTGGTACTTGAAACCAGTTCTGCGGCTATGTCCGACCGTGCGTGTTAGTTGAGTCGCTTCAGCGGCTAAGTCCGAAAATTTCCAAAATGCAGAAAAATATTCATAATTGAAGAAAGTTGGCCTTGCTGTGCATAGTAATGCCGTTAATTGACTAAAAATAAATTTCCGCTGTGTTAGGTGGGCCTTACTTGGACGGGACGAATTCTGCGGCTATGTCCCGTGGTGCGTGGTACTTGAAATCAGTTCTGCGGCTATGTCCGACCGTGCGTGTTAGTTGAGTCGCTTCAGCGGCTAAGTCCAAAAAATTAACAAAATGCAGAAAAATATACATAATTGAAGAAAGTTGGCCTTGCTGTGCTTAATAATATCGTTAATAGATTAAAAATAAATTTCCGCTGTGTTAGGTGGGCCTTACTTGGACGGTACGAATTCTGCGGCTATGTCCCGTGGTGCGTGGTACTTGAAACCAGTTCTGCGGCTATGTCCGACCGTGCGTGTTAGTTGAGTCGCTTCAGCGGCTAAGTCCAAAAAATTTCCAAAATGCAGAAAAATACACATAATTGAAGAAAATTGGGCTTGCTGTGCTTAATAATATCGTTAATAGATTAAAAATAAATTTCCGCTGTGTTAGCTGGGCCTTACTTGGACGGTACGAATTCTGCGGCTATGTCCCGTGGTGCGTGGTACTTGAAACCAGTTCTGCGGCTATGTCCGACCGTGCGTGTTAGTTGAGTCGCTTCAGCGGCTAAGTCCAAAAAATTTCCAAAATGCAGAAAAATACACATAATTGAAGAAAATTGGGCTTGCTGTGCTTAATAATATCGTTAATAGATTAAAAATAAATTTCCGCTGTGTTAGCTGGGCCTTACTTGGACGGTACGAATTCTGCGGCTATGTCCCGTGGTGCGTGGTACTTGAAACCAGTTCTGCGGCTATGTCCGACCGTGCGTGTTAGTTGAGTCGCTTCAGCGGCTAAGTCCAAAAAATTTCCAAAATGCAGAAAAATACACATAATTGAAGAAAATTGGGCTTGCTGTGCTTAATAATATCGTTAATAGATTAAAAATAAATTTCCGCTGTGTTAGCTGGGCCTTACTTGGACGGTACGAATTCTGCGGCTATGTCCCGTGGTGCGTGGTACTTGAAACCAGTTCTGCGGCTATGTCCGACCGTGCGTGTTAGTTGAGTCGCTTCAGCGGCTAAGTCCGAAAATTTCCAAAATGCAGAAAAATACACATAATTGAAGAAAATTGGGCTTGCTGTGCTTAATAAAATCGTTAATAGATTAAAAATAAATTACCGCTGTGTTAGCTGGGCCTTACTTGGACGGTACGAATTCTGCGGCTATGTCCCGTGGTGCGTGGTACTTGAAATCAGTTCTGCGGCTATGTCCGACCGTGCGTGTTAGTTGAGTCGCTTCAGCGGCTAAGTCCAAAAAATTTCCAAAATGCAGAAAAATACACATAATTGAAGAAAATTGGGCTTGCTGTGCTTAATAATATCGTTAATAGATTAAAAATAAATTTCCGCTGTGTTAGGTGGGCCTTACTTGGACGGTACGAATTCTGCGGCTATGTCCCGTGGTGCGTGGTACTTGAAACCAGTTCTGCGGCTATGTCCGACCGTGCGTGTTAGTTGAGTCGCTTCAGCGGCTAAGTCCAAAAAATTTCCAAAATGCAGAAAAATACACATAATTGAAGAAAATTGGGCTTGCTGTGCTTAATAATATCGTTAATAGATTAAAAATAAATTTCCGCTGTGTTAGCTGGGCCTTACTTGGACGGTACGAATTCTGCGGCTATGTCCCGTGGTGCGTGGTACTTGAAACCAGTTCTGCGGCTATGTCCGACCGTGCGTGTTAGTTGAGTCGCTTCAGCGGCTAAGTCCGAAAATTTCCAAAATGCAGAAAAATATTCATAATTGAAGAAAGTTGGCCTTGCTGTGCATAGTAATGCCGTTAATTGACTAAAAATAAATTTCCGCTGTGTTAGGTGGGCCTTACTTGGACGGTACGAATTCTGCGGCTATGTCCCGTGGTGCGTGGTACTTGAAACCAGTTCTGCGGCTATGTCCGACCGTGCGTGTTAGTTGAGTCGCTTCAGCGGCTAAGTCCAAAAAATTTCCAAAATGCAGAAAAATACACATAATTGAAGAAAATTGGGCTTGCTGTGCTTAATAATATCGTTAATAGATTAAAAATAAATTTCCGCTGTGTTAGGTGGGCCTTACTTGGACGGTACGAATTCTGCGGCTATGTCCCGTGGTGCGTGGTACTTGAAACCAGTTCTGCGGCTATGTCCGACCGTGCGTGTTAGTTGAGTCGCTTCAGCGGCTAAGTCCAAAAAATTTCCAAAATGCAGAAAAATATACATAATTGAAGAAAGTTGGCCTTGCTGTGCTTAATAATATCGTTAATAGAATAAAAATAAATTTCCGCTGTGTTAGGTGGGCCTTACTTGGACGGTACGAATTCTGCGGCTATGTCCCGTGGTGCGTGGTACTTGAAACCAGTTCTGCGGCTATGTCCGACCGTGCGTGTTAGTTGAGTCGCTTCAGCGGCTAAGTCCAAAAAATTTCCAAAATGCAGAAAAATACACATAATTCAAGAAAATTGGGCTTGCTGTGCTTAATAATATCGTTAATAGATTAAAAATAAATTTCCGCTGTGTTAGCTGGGCCTTACTTGGACGGTACGAATTCTGCGGCTATGTCCCGTGGTGCGTGGTACTTGAAACCAGTTCTGCGGCTATGTCCGACCGTGCGTGTTAGTTGAGTCGCTTCAGCGGCTAAGTCCGAAAATTTCCAAAATGCAGAAAAATATACATAATTGAAGAAAGTTGGCCTTGCTGTGCTTAATAATATCGTTAATAGAATAAAAATAAATTTCCGCTGTGTTAGGTGGGCCTTACTTGGACGGTACGAATTCTGCGGCTATGTCCCGTGGTGCGTGGTACTTGAAACCAGTTCTGCGGCTATGTCCCACCGTGCGTGTTACTTGAGTCGCTTCAGCGGCTAAGTCCGAAAATTTCCAAAATGCAGAAAAATATTCATAATTGAAGAAAGTTGGCCTTGCTGTGCATAGTAATGCCGTTAATTGACTAAAAATAAATTTCCGCTGTGTTAGCTGGGCCTTACTTGGACGGTACGAATTCTGCGGCTATGTCCCGTGGTGCGTGGTACTTGAAACCAGTTCTGCGGCTATGTCCGACCGTGCGTGTTAGTTGAGTCGCTTCAGCGGCTAAGTCCAAAAAATTTCCAAAATGCAGAAAAATACACATAATTGAAGAAAATTGGGCTTGCTGTGCTTAATAATATCGTTAATAGATTAAAAATAAATTTCCGCTGTGTTAGCTGGGCCTTACTTGGACGGTACGAATTCTGCGGCTATGTCCCGTGGTGCGTGGTACTTGAAATCAGTTCTGCGGCTATGTCCCACCGTGCGTGTTACTTGAGTCGCTTCAGCTGCGATCTGTTGAGACTCATCCCCTCGCTTGGAGGATTCGTCTTGTCGGATAGACGAGACCTCCGGGAAAGTTGTTATGTTTCTTTCTCAATTTTTTTTTTCTTTTCAGCGGCGCGTGGTAGTTGAAGGGTCGCTCCAGCGGCTAAGTCCGAAACAATCCATAATAAAAGTAAGATATTCAAAATTGAAGAAAATTGGGCTTGCTGTGCCGTTAATTGACTAAAAATAAATTTCCGCTGTTTTACTCGGACGTGGGTGTGTTCTGCGGCTATGTATCACGGTGCGTGGTAGTTGAAAGGTCGCTCCAGCGGCTAAGTCCGAAACAAAACATAATGTAGTCGAATATCCATAATTGAAGAAAATTGGGCTTGCTGTGTGCATCATAATGCCGTTAATTGACTAAAAATAAATTTCCGCTGTTTTACTCGGACGTCGGGGTTCTGCGGCTATGTCCCAAGGCGCGTGGTACGTGAAAGGGGTCTAGCTCTGCGGCTAAGTCCCACCGTGCGTGGTACTTGAATGGTCGCTCCAGCGGCTAAGTCCGAAACGATCCATAACATAGTCAAATATCTATTACTGAAGAAAATTGGGCTTGCTGTGCGCTTCATAATGCCGTTAATTGTCTAAAAATAGTTTACCGCTGTTTTACTCGGACGTCGGGATTCTGCGGCTATGTCCCAAGGCGCGTGGTACGTGAAAGGGGTCTAGCTCTGCGGCTAAGTCCCACCGTGCGTGGTACTTGAATGGTCGTTCCAGCGGCTAAGTCCCACGGTGCGTGGTAGTTGCTGGATGGCGCGTGGTAGGTGTTGGCCGGCCTCGGCGGCCACTTAAGAGAGTCAAAACTATAGATCTTCGCTGCCACTCACCCGCGGGGGCTGGGGAATCCCTCCAGCCCGCCAGCGCCCCTCCCCCGCGGGGGGGTGGGGGGGCCGGAGTGACTTCGCGGGGTCTCGAAGCCGGGACCGTAGCGCACGCCCTGAGCGGAACAGGGCACGCCGCTGGCGGGGTTCGAACCCAGGACCTTCTTCGGCCATGCAGCAGCGACCCGATTTCTTGGTGTAGGGCGCCGTGGAGGCACGCGGCGTCCCAGAATCCCCGAAGCGAGGTTCGAACCCAGGAACGTCATAGGCCCCTCGCGGCTGCAGCAGCGACGAGCTTGCGTGGCGTAGGGCGCCGTGGTGGCAGGCGAGCATCGAACCGAGGACTGAGTCCTCGAGGCTGGCCGGAGAACACAGGAGCGTCGTCATCGTCCTCGCGGCGGCGGCGTAGGGCGCCGTGGTGGCCCGCGGCATCTCAGGTGGGCCTAAAACAATTAAGCTAGGTTCGAACCCAGGACGGAGTCCGGACCGAGTCCCCGCGATTAAGAACGCGGTCCCCCGCCCGCCCGCCCGCCCACACACGCCAGATCTCCGTCCTGCCCCCACCCCCACCCCCGTCCTGACACTACGACCCCGGGTCAAGTGCGGCGTGTCCCGAACCGGCAGGAGGCCTCATACTTGCCGATTGCCGGTTCGGCCGCGCACTCGGACCTGCTCCCAAAGTCCTCCCCATAGTAGGTCTGGACCCCCCTTATCTCAGCATTTGTCTTGCGCGGGCGGAAGGCGATTTTCTCCCCGACGAGAGGCTTGCCGGCCGCCAAGGCCCGGGACGTCTGCGGCAAAAGTCCGACGGCGCGTGGTAGCTCAGAAGGCTGTTTCGGTGAAAGAGTCCTGCGGTAATGGCGCCTTCTTAATAATAGTAACTTGAATAAAAATAACATAAGACAACACGAATAACGGGAGTAGAAGAAGAAGAATTAGGGAGGAAGAAAGCGTAATATAGTGAAGTAGATGGTTTTGTATTCTTATGAGTTGTTTGATTTTGAGTGAGTGAGTGGGATGTGTTGTTTTGGTTGCGTCCTATGTTTTTCTTTTATGGTTCTGTTGTGTCTTATTCTTTTTGTTGTGCCCTCTAATTATTCTTTTTCTGTCTCACTGTGTTGATGTATCGCATTGTTTTGTTGTGTCTTATGTTCTTGTACCTTATTGTAGGTCACTGCCACCGGGGATAAAATCATTTGCAGTCAATAACAAATAATAAAAATAATAATATGGTTAAGTATTTGTAAATCATTAAAATTGGGCTTGCGGTGCCCCGTCTCGAAAGAAATCATCGTATAGCCGTTAACGCATTAAAAGTAAGTCATGTAAGAGACTACGCCTGTGTTTGATGGGTTGTATTGGGACGGTCGCTTCCTGAGGCCAATTCAGACGGCGAGTATAGTTACGGGGCTGCTTCGAAGCACGAGACCGTGCCGTGATAGCGCCTTCCTAAGAATAAGAAATAGAACGAATATAACTTCAGCGGCTAAGTCCGAAATATTCCAAAATGCAGTAAAATATTCTTAATTGAAAAAAAATGGGCTTGCTGTGCACAATAATGCCGTTAATTGTCTAAAAATAAATTTCCGAAATTTAACTCAAAAGTCATGGCTCTGCGGCTATGTCCCGTGGTGCTTGGAACTTGAAATCAGTTCTGCGGCTATGTCCGACCGTGCGTGTTAGTTGAGTCGCTTCAGCGGCTAAGTCCGAAAATTTCCAAAATGCAGAAAAATATACATAATTGAAGAAAGTTGGCCTTGCTGTGCTTAATAATATCGTTAATAGATTAAAAATAAATTTCCGCTGTGTTAGGTGGGCCTTACTTGGACGGTACGAATTCTGCGGCTATGTCCCGTGGTGCGTGGTACTTGAAACCAGTTCTGCGGCTATGTCCGACCGTGCGTGTTAGTTGAGTCGCTTCAGCGGCTAAGTCCAAAAAATTTCCAAAATGCAGAAAAATACACATAATTGAAGAAAATTGGGCTTGCTGTGCTTAATAATATCGTTAATAGATTAAAAATAAATTTCCGCTGTGTTAGCTGGGCCTTACTTGGACGGTACGAATTCTGCGGCTATGTCCGACCGTGCGTGTTAGTTGAGTCGCTTCAGCGGCTAAGTCAAAAAATTTCCAAAATGCAGAAAAATACACATAATTGAAGAAAATTGGGCTTGCTGTGCATAGTAATGCCGTTAATTGACTAAAAATAAATTTCCGCTGTGTTAGGTGGGCCTTACTTGGACGGTACGAATTCTGCGGCTATGTCCCGTGGTGCGTGGTACTTGAAACCAGTTCTGCGGCTATGAACCACCGTGCGTGTTACTTGAGTCGCTTCAGCGGCTAAGTCCGAAAATTTCCAAAATGCAGAAAAATATACATAATTGAAGAAAGTTGGCCTTGCTGTGCTTAATAATATCGTTAATAGATTAAAAATAAATTTCCGCTGTGTTAGCTGGGCCTTACTTGGACGGTACGAATTCTGCGGCTATGTCCCGTGGTGCGTGGTACTTGAAACCAGTTCTGCGGCTATGTCCGACCGTGCGTGTTAGTTGAGTCGCTTCAGCGGCTAAGTCCGAAAATTTCCAAAATGCAGAAAAATATTCATAATTGAAGAAAGTTGGCCTTGCTGTGCATAGTAATGCCGTTAATTGACTAAAAATAAATTTCCGCTGTGTTAGCTGGGCCTTACTTGGACGGTACGAATTCTGCGGCTATGTCCCGTGGTGCGTGGTACTTGAAACCAGTTCTGCGGCTATGTCCGACCGTGCGTGTTAGTTGAGTCGCTTCAGCGGCTAAGTCCAAAAAATTTCCAAAATGCAGAAAAATACACATAATTGAAGAAAATTGGGCTTGCTGTGCATAGTAATGCCGTTAATTGACTAAAAATAAATTTCCGCTGTGTTAGGTGGGCCTTACTTGGACGGTACGAATTCTGCGGCTATGTCCCGTGGTGCGTGGTACTTGAAACCAGTTCTGCGGCTATGTCCGACCGTGCGTGTTAGTTGAGTCGCTTCAGCGGCTAAGTCCAAAAAATTTCCAAAATGCAGAAAAATACACATAATTGAAGAAAATTGGGCTTGCTGTGCTTAATAATATCGTTAATAGATTAAAAATAAATTTCCGCTGTGTTAGCTGGGCCTTACTTGGACGGTACGAATTCTGCGGCTATGTCCCGTGGTGCGTGGTACTTGAAATCAGTTCTGCGGCTATGTCCCACCGTGCGTGTTACTTGAGTCGCTTCAGCGGCTAAGTCCGAAAATTTCCAAAATGCAGAAAAATATACATAATTGAAGAAAGTTGGCCTTGCTGTGCTTAATAATATCGTTAATAGATTCAAAATAAATTTCCGCTGTGTTAGGTGGGCCTTACTTGGACGGTACGAATTCTGCGGCTATGTCCCGTGGTGCGTGGTACTTGAAACCAGTTCTGCGGCTATGTCCGACCGTGCGTGTTAGTTGAGTCGCTTCAGCGGCTAAGTCCGAAAATTTCCAAAATGCAGAAAAATATTCATAATTGAAGAAAGTTGGCCTTGCTGTGCATAGTAATGCCGTTAATTGACTAAAAATAAATTTCCGCTGTGTTAGCTGGGCCTTACTTGGACGGTACGAATTCTGCGGCTATGTCCCGTGGTGCGTGGTACTTGAAACCAGTTCTGCGGCTATGTCCGACCGTGCGTGGTAGCTCAGAAGGCTGTTTCGGTGAAAGAGTCCTGCGGTAATGGCGCCTTCTTAATAATAGTAACTTGAATAAAAATAACATAAGACAACACGAATAACGGGAGTAGAAGAAGAAGAATTAGGGAGGAAGAAAGCGTAATATAGTGAAGTAGATGGTTTTGTATTCTTATGAGTTGTTTGATTTTGAGTGAGTGAGTGGGATGTGTTGTTTTGGTTGCGTCCTATGTTTTTCTTTTATGGTTCTGTTGTGTCTTATTCTTTTTGTTGTGCCCTCTAATTATTCTTTTTCTGTCTCACTGTGTTGATGTATCGCATTGTTTTGTTGTGTCTTATGTTCTTGTACCTTATTGTAGGTCACTGCCACCGGGGATAAAATCATTTGCAGTCAATAACAAATAATAAAAATAATAATATGGTTAAGTATTTGTAAATCATTAAAATTGGGCTTGCGGTGCCCCGTCTCGAAAGAAATCATCGTATAGCCGTTAACGCATTAAAAGTAAGTCATGTAAGAGACTACGCCTGTGTTTGATGGGTTGTATTGGGACGGTCGCTTCCTGAGGCCAATTCAGACGGCGAGTATAGTTACGGGGCTGCTTCGAAGCACGAGACCGTGCCGTGATAGCGCCTTCCTAAGAATAAGAAATAGAACGAATATAACTTCAGCGGCTAAGTCCGAAATATTCCAAAATGCAGTAAAATATTCTTAATTGAAAAAAAATGGGCTTGCTGTGCACAATAATGCCGTTAATTGTCTAAAAATAAATTTCCGAAATTTAACTCAAAAGTCATGGCTCTGCGGCTATGTCCCGTGGTGCTTGGAACTTGAAATCAGTTCTGCGGCTATGTCCGACCGTGCGTGTTAGTTGAGTCGCTTCAGCGGCTAAGTCCGAAAATTTCCAAAATGCAGAAAAATATACATAATTGAAGAAAGTTGGCCTTGCTGTGCTTAATAATATCGTTAATAGATTAAAAATAAATTTCCGCTGTGTTAGGTGGGCCTTACTTGGACGGTACGAATTCTGCGGCTATGTCCCGTGGTGCGTGGTACTTGAAACCAGTTCTGCGGCTATGTCCGACCGTGCGTGTTAGTTGAGTCGCTTCAGCGGCTAAGTCCGAAAATTTCCAAAATGCAGAAAAATATTCATAATTGAAGAAAGTTGGCCTTGCTGTGCATAGTAATGCCGTTAATAGATTAAAAATAAATTTCCGCTGTGTTAGGTGGGCCTTACTTGGACGGTACGAATTCTGCGGCTATGTCCCGTGGTGCGTGGTACTTGAAACCAGTTCTGCGGCTATGTCCGACCGTGCGTGTTAGTTGAGTCGCTTCAGCGGCTAAGTCCGAAAATTTCCAAAATGCAGAAAAATACACATAATTGAAGAAAATTGGGCTTGCTGTGCTTAATAATATCGTTAATAGATTAAAAATAAATTTCCGCTGTGTTAGGTGGGCCTTACTTGGACGGTACGAATTCTGCGGCTATGTCCCGTGGTGCGTGGTACTTGAAACCAGTTCTGCGGCTATGTCCGACCGTGCGTGTTAGTTGAGTCGCTTCAGCGGCTAAGTCCGAAAATTTCCAAAATGCAGAAAAATATTCATAATTGAAGAAAGTTGGCCTTGCTGTGCATAGTAATGCCGTTAATAGATTAAAAATAAATTTCCGCTGTGTTAGGTGGGCCTTACTTGGACGGTACGAATTCTGCGGCTATGTCCCGTGGTGCGTGGTACTTGAAACCAGTTCTGCGGCTATGTCCGACCGTGCGTGTTAGTTGAGTCGCTTCAGCGGCTAAGTCCAAAAAATTTCCAAAATGCAGAAAAATACACATAATTGAAGAAAATTGGGCTTGCTGTGCTTAATAATATCGTTAATAGATTAAAAATAAATTTCCGCTGTGTTAGGTGGGCCTTACTTGGACGGTACGAATTCTGCGGCTATGTCCCGTGGTGCGTGGTACTTGAAACCAGTTCTGCGGCTATGTCCGACCGTGCGTGTTAGTTGAGTCGCTTCAGCGGCTAAGTCCAAAAAATTTCCAAAATGCAGAAAAATACACATAATTGAAGAAAATTGGGCTTGCTGTGCTTAATAATATCGTTAATAGATTAAAAATAAATTTCCGCTGTGTTAGCTGGGCCTTACTTGGACGGTACGAATTCTGCGGCTATGTCCCGTGGTGCGTGGTACTTGAAACCAGTTCTGCGGCTATGTCCGACCGTGCGTGTTAGTTGAGTCACTTCAGCGGCTAAGTCCAAAAAATTTCCAAAATGCAGAAAAATACACATAATTGAAGAAAATTGGGCTTGCTGTGCTTAATAAAATCGTTAATAGATTAAAAATAAATTTCCGCTGTGTTAGGTGGGCCTTACTTGGACGGTACGAATTCTGCGGCTATGTCCCGTGGTGCGTGGTACTTGAAACCAGTTCTGCGGCTATGTCCGACCGTGCGTGTTAGTTGAGTCGCTTCAGCGGCTAAGTCCAAAAAATTTCCAAAATGCAGAAAAATACACATAATTGAAGAAAATTGGGCTTGCTGTGCTTAATAATATCGTTAATAGATTAAAAATAAATTTCCGCTGTGTTAGGTGGGCCTTACTTGGACGGTACGAATTCTGCGGCTATGTCCCGTGGTGCGTGGTACTTGAAACCAGTTCTGCGGCTATGTCCGACCGTGCGTGTTAGTTGAGTCGCTTCAGCGGCTAAGTCCAAAAAATTTCCAAAATGCAGAAAAATACACATAATTGAAGAAAATTGGGCTTGCTGTGCTTAATAATATCGTTAATAGATTAAAAATAAATTTCCGCTGTGTTAGCTGGGCCTTACTTGGACGGTACGAATTCTGCGGCTATGTCCCGTGGTGCGTGGTACTTGAAACCAGTTCTGCGGCTATGTCCGACCGTGCGTGTTAGTTGAGTCGCTTCAGCGGCTAAGTCCAAAAAATTTCCAAAATGCAGAAAAATACACATAATTGAAGAAAATTGGGCTTGCTGTGCTTAATAATATCGTTAATAGATTAAAAATAAATTTCCGCTGTGTTAGCTGGGCCTTACTTGGACGGTACGAATTCTGCGGCTATGTCCCGTGGTGCGTGGTACTTGAAATCAGTTCTGCGGCTATGTCCCACCGTGCGTGTTACTTGAGTCGCTTCAGCTGCGATCTGTTGAGACTCATCCCCTCGCTTGGAGGATTCGTCTTGTCGGATAGACGAGACCTCCGGGAAAGTTGTTATGTTTCTTTCTCAATTTTTTTTTTCTTTTCAGCGGCGCGTGGTAGTTGAAGGGTCGCTCCAGCGGCTAAGTCCGAAACAATCCATAATAAAAGTAAGATATTCAAAATTGAAGAAAATTGGGCTTGCTGTGCCGTTAATTGACTAAAAATAAATTTCCGCTGTTTTACTCGGACGTGGGTGTGTTCTGCGGCTATGTATCACGGTGCGTGGTAGTTGAAAGGTCGCTCCAGCGGCTAAGTCCGAAACAAAACATAATGTAGTCGAATATCCATAATTGAAGAAAATTGGGCTTGCTGTGTGCATCATAATGCCGTTAATTGACTAAAAATAAATTTCCGCTGTTTTACTCGGACGTCGGGGTTCTGCGGCTATGTCCCAAGGCGCGTGGTACGTGAAAGGGGTCTAGCTCTGCGGCTAAGTCCCACCGTGCGTGGTACTTGAATGGTCGCTCCAGCGGCTAAGTCCGAAACGATCCATAACATAGTCAAATATCTATTACTGAAGAAAATTGGGCTTGCTGTGCGCTTCATAATGCCGTTAATTGTCTAAAAATAGTTTACCGCTGTTTTACTCGGACGTCGGGATTCTGCGGCTATGTCCCAAGGCGCGTGGTACGTGAAAGGGGTCTAGCTCTGCGGCTAAGTCCCACCGTGCGTGGTACTTGAATGGTCGTTCCAGCGGCTAAGTCCCACGGTGCGTGGTAGTTGCTGGATGGCGCGTGGTAGGTGTTGGCCGGCCTCGGCGGCCACTTAAGAGAGTCAAAACTATAGATCTTCGCTGCCACTCACCCGCGGGGGCTGGGGAATCCCTCCAGCCCGCCAGCGCCCCTCCCCCGCGGGGGGGTGGGGGGGCCGGAGTGACTTCGCGGGGTCTCGAAGCCGGGACCGTAGCGCACGCCCTGAGCGGAACAGGGCACGCCGCTGGCGGGGTTCGAACCCAGGACCTTCTTCGGCCATGCAGCAGCGACCCGATTTCTTGGTGTAGGGCGCCGTGGAGGCACGCGGCGTCCCAGAATCCCCGAAGCGAGGTTCGAACCCAGGAACGTCATAGGCCCCTCGCGGCTGCAGCAGCGACGAGCTTGCGTGGCGTAGGGCGCCGTGGTGGCAGGCGAGCATCGAACCGAGGACTGAGTCCTCGAGGCTGGCCGGAGAACACAGGAGCGTCGTCATCGTCCTCGCGGCGGCGGCGTAGGGCGCCGTGGTGGCCCGCGGCATCTCAGGTGGGCCTAAAACAATTAAGCTAGGTTCGAACCCAGGACGGAGTCCGGACCGAGTCCCCGCGATTAAGAACGCGGTCCCCCGCCCGCCCGCCCGCCCACACACGCCAGATCTCCGTCCTGCCCCCACCCCCACCCCCGTCCTGACACTACGACCCCGGGTCAAGTGCGGCGTGTCCCGAACCGGCAGGAGGCCTCATACTTGCCGATTGCCGGTTCGGCCGCGCACTCGGACCTGCTCCCAAAGTCCTCCCCATAGTAGGTCTGGACCCCCCTTATCTCAGCATTTGTCTTGCGCGGGCGGAAGGCGATTTTCTCCCCGACGAGAGGCTTGCCGGCCGCCAAGGCCCGGGACGTCTGCGGCAAAAGTCCGACGGCGCGTGGTAGCTCAGAAGGCTGTTTCGGTGAAAGAGTCCTGCGGTAATGGCGCCTTCTTAATAATAGTAACTTGAATAAAAATAACATAAGACAACACGAATAACGGGAGTAGAAGAAGAAGAATTAGGGAGGAAGAAAGCGTAATATAGTGAAGTAGATGGTTTTGTATTCTTATGAGTTGTTTGATTTTGAGTGAGTGAGTGGGATGTGTTGTTTTGGTTGCGTCCTATGTTTTTCTTTTATGGTTCTGTTGTGTCTTATTCTTTTTGTTGTGCCCTCTAATTATTCTTTTTCTGTCTCACTGTGTTGATGTATCGCATTGTTTTGTTGTGTCTTATGTTCTTGTACCTTATTGTAGGTCACTGCCACCGGGGATAAAATCATTTGCAGTCAATAACAAATAATAAAAATAATAATATGGTTAAGTATTTGTAAATCATTAAAATTGGGCTTGCGGTGCCCCGTCTCGAAAGAAATCATCGTATAGCCGTTAACGCATTAAAAGTAAGTCATGTAAGAGACTACGCCTGTGTTTGATGGGTTGTATTGGGACGGTCGCTTCCTGAGGCCAATTCAGACGGCGAGTATAGTTACGGGGCTGCTTCGAAGCACGAGACCGTGCCGTGATAGCGCCTTCCTAAGAATAAGAAATAGAACGAATATAACTTCAGCGGCTAAGTCCGAAATATTCCAAAATGCAGTAAAATATTCTTAATTGAAAAAAAATGGGCTTGCTGTGCACAATAATGCCGTTAATTGTCTAAAAATAAATTTCCGAAATTTAACTCAAAAGTCATGGCTCTGCGGCTATGTCCCGTGGTGCTTGGAACTTGAAATCAGTTCTGCGGCTATGTCCGACCGTGCGTGTTAGTTGAGTCGCTTCAGCGGCTAAGTCCGAAAATTTCCAAAATGCAGAAAAATATACATAATTGAAGAAAGTTGGCCTTGCTGTGCTTAATAATATCGTTAATAGATTAAAAATAAATTTCCGCTGTGTTAGGTGGGCCTTACTTGGACGGTACGAATTCTGCGGCTATGTCCCGTGGTGCGTGGTACTTGAAACCAGTTCTGCGGCTATGTCCGACCGTGCGTGTTAGTTGAGTCGCTTCAGCGGCTAAGTCCAAAAAATTTCCAAAATGCAGAAAAATACACATAATTGAAGAAAATTGGGCTTGCTGTGCTTAATAATATCGTTAATAGATTAAAAATAAATTTCCGCTGTGTTAGCTGGGCCTTACTTGGACGGTACGAATTCTGCGGCTATGTCCGACCGTGCGTGTTAGTTGAGTCGCTTCAGCGGCTAAGTCAAAAAATTTCCAAAATGCAGAAAAATACACATAATTGAAGAAAATTGGGCTTGCTGTGCATAGTAATGCCGTTAATTGACTAAAAATAAATTTCCGCTGTGTTAGGTGGGCCTTACTTGGACGGTACGAATTCTGCGGCTATGTCCCGTGGTGCGTGGTACTTGAAACCAGTTCTGCGGCTATGAACCACCGTGCGTGTTACTTGAGTCGCTTCAGCGGCTAAGTCCGAAAATTTCCAAAATGCAGAAAAATATACATAATTGAAGAAAGTTGGCCTTGCTGTGCTTAATAATATCGTTAATAGATTAAAAATAAATTTCCGCTGTGTTAGCTGGGCCTTACTTGGACGGTACGAATTCTGCGGCTATGTCCCGTGGTGCGTGGTACTTGAAACCAGTTCTGCGGCTATGTCCGACCGTGCGTGTTAGTTGAGTCGCTTCAGCGGCTAAGTCCGAAAATTTCCAAAATGCAGAAAAATATTCATAATTGAAGAAAGTTGGCCTTGCTGTGCATAGTAATGCCGTTAATTGACTAAAAATAAATTTCCGCTGTGTTAGCTGGGCCTTACTTGGACGGTACGAATTCTGCGGCTATGTCCCGTGGTGCGTGGTACTTGAAACCAGTTCTGCGGCTATGTCCGACCGTGCGTGTTAGTTGAGTCGCTTCAGCGGCTAAGTCCAAAAAATTTCCAAAATGCAGAAAAATACACATAATTGAAGAAAATTGGGCTTGCTGTGCATAGTAATGCCGTTAATTGACTAAAAATAAATTTCCGCTGTGTTAGGTGGGCCTTACTTGGACGGTACGAATTCTGCGGCTATGTCCCGTGGTGCGTGGTACTTGAAACCAGTTCTGCGGCTATGTCCGACCGTGCGTGTTAGTTGAGTCGCTTCAGCGGCTAAGTCCAAAAAATTTCCAAAATGCAGAAAAATACACATAATTGAAGAAAATTGGGCTTGCTGTGCTTAATAATATCGTTAATAGATTAAAAATAAATTTCCGCTGTGTTAGCTGGGCCTTACTTGGACGGTACGAATTCTGCGGCTATGTCCCGTGGTGCGTGGTACTTGAAATCAGTTCTGCGGCTATGTCCCACCGTGCGTGTTACTTGAGTCGCTTCAGCGGCTAAGTCCGAAAATTTCCAAAATGCAGAAAAATATACATAATTGAAGAAAGTTGGCCTTGCTGTGCTTAATAATATCGTTAATAGATTCAAAATAAATTTCCGCTGTGTTAGGTGGGCCTTACTTGGACGGTACGAATTCTGCGGCTATGTCCCGTGGTGCGTGGTACTTGAAACCAGTTCTGCGGCTATGTCCGACCGTGCGTGTTAGTTGAGTCGCTTCAGCGGCTAAGTCCGAAAATTTCCAAAATGCAGAAAAATATTCATAATTGAAGAAAGTTGGCCTTGCTGTGCATAGTAATGCCGTTAATTGACTAAAAATAAATTTCCGCTGTGTTAGCTGGGCCTTACTTGGACGGTACGAATTCTGCGGCTATGTCCCGTGGTGCGTGGTACTTGAAACCAGTTCTGCGGCTATGTCCGACCGTGCGTGTTAGTTGAGTCGCTTCAGCGGCTAAGTCCAAAAAATTTCCAAAATGCAGAAAAATACACATAATTGAAGAAAATTGGGCTTGCTGTGCATAGTAATGCCGTTAATTGACTAAAAATAAATTTCCGCTGTGTTAGGTGGGCCTTACTTGGACGGTACGAATTCTGCGGCTATGTCCCGTGGTGCGTGGTACTTGAAACCAGTTCTGCGGCTATGTCCCACCGTGCGTGTTACTTGAGTCGCTTCAGCGGCTAAGTCCGAAAATTTCCAAAATGCAGAAAAATATACATAATTGAAGAAAGTTGGCCTTGCTGTGCTTAATAATATCGTTAATAGATTAAAAATAAATTTCCGCTGTGTTAGGTGGGCCTTACTTGGACGGTACGAATTCTGCGGCTATGTCCCGTGGTGCGTGGTACTTGAAACCAGTTCTGCGGCTATGTCCGACCGTGCGTGTTAGTTGAGTCGCTTCAGCGGCTAAGTCCAAAAAATTTCCAAAATGCAGAAAAATACACATAATTGAAGAAAATTGGGCTTGCTGTGCTTAATAATATCGTTAATAGATTAAAAATAAATTTCCGCTGTGTTAGCTGGGCCTTACTTGGACGGTACGAATTCTGCGGCTATGTCCCGTGGTGCGTGGTACTTGAAACCAGTTCTGCGGCTATGTCCGACCGTGCGTGTTAGTTGAGTCGCTTCAGCGGCTAAGTCCGAAAATTTCCAAAATGCAGAAAAATATTCATAATTGAAGAAAGTTGGCCTTGCTGTGCATAGTAATGCCGTTAATTGACTAAAAATAAATTTCCGCTGTGTTAGGTGGGCCTTACTTGGACGGGACGAATTCTGCGGCTATGTCCCGTGGTGCGTGGTACTTGAAATCAGTTCTGCGGCTATGTCCGACCGTGCGTGTTAGTTGAGTCGCTTCAGCGGCTAAGTCCAAAAAATTAACAAAATGCAGAAAAATATACATAATTGAAGAAAGTTGGCCTTGCTGTGCTTAATAATATCGTTAATAGATTAAAAATAAATTTCCGCTGTGTTAGGTGGGCCTTACTTGGACGGTACGAATTCTGCGGCTATGTCCCGTGGTGCGTGGTACTTGAAACCAGTTCTGCGGCTATGTCCGACCATGCGTGTTAGTTGAGTCGCTTCAGCGGCTAAGTCCAAAAAATTTCCAAAATGCAGAAAAATACACATAATTGAAGAAAATTGGGCTTGCTGTGCTTAATAATATCGTTAATAGATTAAAAATAAATTTCCGCTGTGTTAGCTGGGCCTTACTTGGACGGTACGAATTCTGCGGCTATGTCCCGTGGTGCGTGGTACTTGAAACCAGTTCTGCGGCTATGTCCGACCGTGCGTGTTAGTTGAGTCGCTTCAGCGGCTAAGTCCAAAAAATTTCCAAAATGCAGAAAAATACACATAATTGAAGAAAATTGGGCTTGCTGTGCTTAATAATATCGTTAATAGATTAAAAATAAATTTCCGCTGTGTTAGCTGGGCCTTACTTGGACGGTACGAATTCTGCGGCTATGTCCCGTGGTGCGTGGTACTTGAAACCAGTTCTGCGGCTATGTCCGACCGTGCGTGTTAGTTGAGTCGCTTCAGCGGCTAAGTCCGAAAATTTCCAAAATGCAGAAAAATACACATAATTGAAGAAAATTGGGCTTGCTGTGCTTAATAAAATCGTTAATAGATTAAAAATAAATTACCGCTGTGTTAGCTGGGCCTTACTTGGACGGTACGAATTCTGCGGCTATGTCCCGTGGTGCGTGGTACTTGAAATCAGTTCTGCGGCTATGTCCGACCGTGCGTGTTAGTTGAGTCGCTTCAGCGGCTAAGTCCAAAAAATTTCCAAAATGCAGAAAAATACACATAATTGAAGAAAATTGGGCTTGCTGTGCTTAATAATATCGTTAATAGATTAAAAATAAATTTCCGCTGTGTTAGGTGGGCCTTACTTGGACGGTACGAATTCTGCGGCTATGTCCCGTGGTGCGTGGTACTTGAAACCAGTTCTGCGGCTATGTCCGACCGTGCGTGTTAGTTGAGTCGCTTCAGCGGCTAAGTCCAAAAAATTTCCAAAATGCAGAAAAATACACATAATTGAAGAAAATTGGGCTTGCTGTGCTTAATAATATCGTTAATAGATTAAAAATAAATTTCCGCTGTGTTAGCTGGGCCTTACTTGGACGGTACGAATTCTGCGGCTATGTCCCGTGGTGCGTGGTACTTGAAACCAGTTCTGCGGCTATGTCCGACCGTGCGTGTTAGTTGAGTCGCTTCAGCGGCTAAGTCCGAAAATTTCCAAAATGCAGAAAAATATTCATAATTGAAGAAAGTTGGCCTTGCTGTGCATAGTAATGCCGTTAATTGACTAAAAATAAATTTCCGCTGTGTTAGGTGGGCCTTACTTGGACGGTACGAATTCTGCGGCTATGTCCCGTGGTGCGTGGTACTTGAAACCAGTTCTGCGGCTATGTCCGACCGTGCGTGTTAGTTGAGTCGCTTCAGCGGCTAAGTCCAAAAAATTTCCAAAATGCAGAAAAATACACATAATTGAAGAAAATTGGGCTTGCTGTGCTTAATAATATCGTTAATAGATTAAAAATAAATTTCCGCTGTGTTAGGTGGGCCTTACTTGGACGGTACGAATTCTGCGGCTATGTCCCGTGGTGCGTGGTACTTGAAACCAGTTCTGCGGCTATGTCCGACCGTGCGTGTTAGTTGAGTCGCTTCAGCGGCTAAGTCCAAAAAATTTCCAAAATGCAGAAAAATATACATAATTGAAGAAAGTTGGCCTTGCTGTGCTTAATAATATCGTTAATAGAATAAAAATAAATTTCCGCTGTGTTAGGTGGGCCTTACTTGGACGGTACGAATTCTGCGGCTATGTCCCGTGGTGCGTGGTACTTGAAACCAGTTCTGCGGCTATGTCCGACCGTGCGTGTTAGTTGAGTCGCTTCAGCGGCTAAGTCCAAAAAATTTCCAAAATGCAGAAAAATACACATAATTCAAGAAAATTGGGCTTGCTGTGCTTAATAATATCGTTAATAGATTAAAAATAAATTTCCGCTGTGTTAGCTGGGCCTTACTTGGACGGTACGAATTCTGCGGCTATGTCCCGTGGTGCGTGGTACTTGAAACCAGTTCTGCGGCTATGTCCGACCGTGCGTGTTAGTTGAGTCGCTTCAGCGGCTAAGTCCGAAAATTTCCAAAATGCAGAAAAATATACATAATTGAAGAAAGTTGGCCTTGCTGTGCTTAATAATATCGTTAATAGAATAAAAATAAATTTCCGCTGTGTTAGGTGGGCCTTACTTGGACGGTACGAATTCTGCGGCTATGTCCCGTGGTGCGTGGTACTTGAAACCAGTTCTGCGGCTATGTCCCACCGTGCGTGTTACTTGAGTCGCTTCAGCGGCTAAGTCCGAAAATTTCCAAAATGCAGAAAAATATTCATAATTGAAGAAAGTTGGCCTTGCTGTGCATAGTAATGCCGTTAATTGACTAAAAATAAATTTCCGCTGTGTTAGCTGGGCCTTACTTGGACGGTACGAATTCTGCGGCTATGTCCCGTGGTGCGTGGTACTTGAAACCAGTTCTGCGGCTATGTCCGACCGTGCGTGTTAGTTGAGTCGCTTCAGCGGCTAAGTCCAAAAAATTTCCAAAATGCAGAAAAATACACATAATTGAAGAAAATTGGGCTTGCTGTGCTTAATAATATCGTTAATAGATTAAAAATAAATTTCCGCTGTGTTAGCTGGGCCTTACTTGGACGGTACGAATTCTGCGGCTATGTCCCGTGGTGCGTGGTACTTGAAATCAGTTCTGCGGCTATGTCCCACCGTGCGTGTTACTTGAGTCGCTTCAGCGGCTAAGTCCGAAAATTTCCAAAATGCAGAAAAATATACATAATTGAAGAAAGTTGGCCTTGCTGTGCTTAATAATATCGTTAATAGATTAAAAATAAATTTCCGCTGTGTTAGGTGGGCCTTAATTGGACGGTACGAATTCTGCGGCTATGTCCCGTGGTGCGTGGTACTTGAAACCAGTTCTGCGGCTATGTCCGACCGTGCGTGTTAGTTGAGTCGCTTCAGCGGCTAAGTCCGAAAATTTCCAAAATGCAGAAAAATATTCATAATTGAAGAAAGTTGGCCTTGCTGTGCATAGTAATGCCGTTAATTGACTAAAAATAAATTTCCGCTGTGTTAGGTGGGCCTTACTTGGACGGGACGAATTCTGCGGCTATGTCCCGTGGTGCGTGGTACTTGAAATCAGTTCTGCGGCTATGTCCGACCGTGCGTGTTAGTTGAGTCGCTTCAGCGGCTAAGTCCAAAAAATTTCCAAAATGCAGAAAAATACACATAATTGAAGAAAATTGGGCTTGCTGTGCTTAATAAAATCGTTAATAGATTAAAAATAAATTACCGCTGTGTTAGGTGGGCCTTACTTGGACGGTACGAATTCTGCGGCTATGTCCCGTGGTGCGTGGTACTTGAAATCAGTTCTGCGGCTATGTCCCACCGTGCGTGTTACTTGAGTCGCTTCAGCGGCTAAGTCCGAAAATTTCCAAAATGCAGAAAAATATACATAATTGAAGAAAGTTGGCCTTGCTGTGCTTAATAATATCGTTAATAGATTAAAAATAAATTTCCGCTGTGTTAGGTGGGCCTTACTTGGACGGTACGAATTCTGCGGCTATGTCCCGTGGTGCGTGGTACTTGAAACCAGTTCTGCGGCTATGTCCGACCGTGCGTGTTAGTTGAGTCGCTTCAGCGGCTAAGTCCGAAAATTTCCAAAATGCAGAAAAATATTCATAATTGAAGAAAGTTGGCCTTGCTGTGCATAGTAATGCCGTTAATTGACTAAAAATAAATTTCCGCTGTGTTAGCTGGGCCTTACTTGGACGGTACGAATTCTGCGGCTATGTCCCGTGGTGCGTGGTACATGAAACCAGTTCTGCGGCTATGTCCCACCGTGCGTGTTACTTGAGTCGCTTCAGCGGCTAAGTCCGAAAATTTCTAAAGTGCAGAAAAATATTAAATAAAGCGGTTATATAAGTAAGTATGTGTATGTATTCTAACATATACAAAATTTAGTATGATCGGAAATGATTAAGGAAGAGAAAAACTTAATTAAAATTTCTGGCGGCAGCCGAGGGGCCATCCGCCGGTGTCCGCGGCTCTGCCTCTTCCGTGACTGACGAATGCTGAGATAAGGGGGGTCCAGACTATAGTATATGAGCTTGGCGAGCGAGGCTCTCCTCGAGCAGGGGGAAGTCTGAGATTGGACTACCGGCCGCCGGGGACCCTGTCGCCGGCAGGCCATTCGCGCTTCCGCCCCGCGTTGGCTGAGGCAGTTTAGGGCAAGAGTGGCACAAGTGCACCGACCGCCGTTTCCTTTGGGGTCGGCGCCCGTCACCCCGCTCAGTGGCCGGCGAAGACCGGCCGAGTCTCGGGTTCGAGTCGGCACAGGACACTGAGTGCAAGAGTGACACAAGTAACGGCGTTCACGGGCGGCCTCTGGGAGATTGCCCTCAGTACCACCGGGCAACGCGGGGGACTGCAGGCCTCGACCCGCGCCGCTCGATCCCCGTTTAGGGCAAGAGTGGCACAAGTGCACCGACCGCCGTGTCCTTTGGGGTCGGCGCCCGCCACCCCGCTCAGTGGCCGGCGAAGACTGGTCGAGTCTCGGGTTCGAGTCGGCACTCGAGCCTGAGTGCAAGAGTGGCACAAGTGATGGTCTTCACGGGCGGCCTCTGGGAAGCTGCCCCTAGTACCAGCGGACAACAGCGAGGGACTGCAGGCCTCGGCCCGCGCTACTTGCGACCGTTTAGGGCAAGAGGGGCACAAGTGTATCGACCGCCGTGTAATTTGTGGTCAACCCGCGCTGTTGCCTGCGAAGACCGGCCGAGTCTCGGGTTCGAGTCGGCACAGGGCACTGAGTGCAAGAGTGACACAAGTAACGGCCTTCACGGGCGGCCTCTGGGAGATTGCCCTCAGTACCACCGGGCAACGCGGGGGACTGCAGGCCTCGTCCCGCGCCGCTCGATCCCCGTTTAGGGCAAGAGTGGCACATGTGCACCGATCGCCGTCTTCAACGGGGTCGGCGCCCGTCAACCCGCGCAGTGGCCGGCGGAGGCTCCGGTTCGAGTCGGCACTCGATTCCGAGTGCAAGAGTGGCACACGTGACGGCCTTCACGGGCGGCCTCTGGGAAGCTGCACTTAGTACCAGCGGACAACCGCGGGGGAATGCTTTCCTCGGCCCGGTGTACTTGCAACCGTTTAGTGCAAGTGGGGCACAAATGCACCGACCGCCGTGTCCATCGGGGTTGGCGCACGTCAACACGCGCGGTGTCCGGCGGAGGCTCGGGCTCGAGTCGGCCCTCGACTACGAGTGCAAGAGTGGCACATGTGACGGCCTTTACAGGTGGCTTCTGTGAGCCGGCCCTTAGTACCAGCGTGCATCCGCGGGAGACTGAAGACCTCTCCCCGCGCTGCTCGAACCCCGTTTAGGGCAAGAGGGGCACATGTGCACCGATCGCCGTCTTCATCGGGGACGGCGCCCGTCAACCCACGCAGTGGCCGGCGGAGGCTCCGGTTCGAGTCGGCACTCGATTCCGAGTGCAAGAGCGGCACACGTGACGGCCTTCACGGGCGGCCTCTGGGAAGCTGCACTTAGAACCAGCGCGCATCCGCCGGGGGACTGCTGGCCTCGGCCCGCTCTACTTGCAACCGTTTAGGGCAAGTGGAGCACAAGTGCACCGACCGCCGTGTCCATCGGGGTTGGCGCACGTCATCACGCGCGGTGTCCGGCGGAGACTCGGGCTCGAGTCGGCACTCATCTACGAGTGCAAGAGTGGCACATGTGAAGGCCTTAACGGGCGGCCTCTGGGAAGCTGCACTTAGAACGAGCGCGCATCCGCCGGGGACTGAATTCCTCTCCCCGCGCTGCTCGAACCCCGTTTAGGGCATGGGGGGCACATGTGCACCGATCGCCGTCTTCATCGGGGTCGGCGCCCGTCAACCCACGCAGTGGCCGGCGGAGGCTCCGGTTCGAGTCGGCACTCGATTCCGAGTGCAAGAGTGGCACAAGTGATGGCCTTCACGGGCGGCCTCTCGGAAGCTGCACTTAGAACGAGCGCGCATCCGCCGGGGACTGAATTCCTCTCCCCGCGCTGCTCGAACCCCGTTTAGGGCAAGAGGGGCACAAGTGTACAGAAGTCCGTCTCCTGGGGAATCGCGTGCTCGGCTGCCCTCAATGGACAGGCAGAAGCAGGGGTCTGCTCGTAGGTGACTCGGCACTCGAGTGCAAGATTGGCGCAAGTGACGACTTCTCGTGCGGTCACGGTGAGGCTGCCGGCGGTGTCTCTGGCTTCTGCCGCATATATATTCCCGTTCGTGCCCTCCACGTCTTCAGATTTCAAAGTCCCATCCGTGCGTGTTAGGTAGGCCGATTTTAGGGGACCTGCCGCTCGCATTCGGCCGGGTCGCGCTCTCTGAGGCTCAGACGTTACGAGTCTCCCCTGAAAACGCCGCGCTGGCACCTTATTTTGTAGGAAAATTTCACACTTCCTCTAGTTGAACTAACGGATGCGTCGCTGATAAATTGGCCCTTTTTCCGCATAAGACGATTCCTGAGCCTTGGGTGGTGTCTGGATACATCAGGAGGACACAACTGACGGAAGAAAAGCCCGGGTCCGTCCTCCGCCCGGCAGGGGAACGATTTTACGAAAAAGGCCGGCTTCGTTCCCCTTCCCGGCAAGCAGCAGGTGGACGATTTTACGAGAAAGACCGGGTTCGTCCACCTTCCCGGCAAGCAACAGGGGAACGATTTTACGAAGAAGGCCGGCTTCGTTCCCCTTTCCGGCAAGCAACAGGAGGACGATTTGACGTTAAAGACCGGGTTCGTCCTCCTTCCCGGCAAGCAACAGGGGAACGATTTTACGAAAAAGGCCGGCTTCGTTCCCCTTCCCGGCAAGCAGCAGGTGGACGATTTGACGATAAAGACCGGGTTCGTCCACCTTCCCGGCAAGCAACAGGGGAACGATTTTACGAAAAAGACCGGCTTCGTTCCCCTTCCCGGCAAGCAGCAGGTGGACGATTTTACGAGAGAGACCGGGTTCGTCCACCTTCCCGGCAAGCAACAGGGGAACGATTTTACGAAAAAGACCGGCTTCGTTCCCCTTCCCGGCAAGCAGCAGGTGGACGATTTTACGAGAGAGACCGGGTTCGTCCACCTTCGCGGCAAGCAACAGGGGAACGATTTTACGAAAAAGGCCGGCTTCGTTCCCCTTTCCGGCAAGCAACAGGAGGACGATTTGACGATAAAGACCGGGTTCGTCCTCCTTCCCGGCAAGCAACAGGGGAACGATTTTACGAAAAAGGCCGGCTTCGTTCCCCTTCCCGGCAACCAGCAGGTGGACGATTTGACGATAAAGACCGGGTTCGTCCACCTTCCCGGCAAGCAACAGGGGAACGATTTTACGAAAAAGACCGGCTTTGTTCCCCTTCCCGGCAAGCAGCAGGTGGACGATTTTACGAGAGAGACCGGGTTCGTCCACCTTCCCGGCAAGCAACAGGGGAACGATTTTACGAAAAAGGCCGGCTTCGTTCCCCTTCCCGGCAAACCCTTCGCCACCGCGATGCCGCGGCCCTCTGTCCCCCGGACACGGTCTATAGGCGGCGTATCGTGGACACACTGCAACCGACTCACTCGTAGTCCGGGCGCGTGCTAGACTCGCGATGCCAAACGGCGCTTCGGCGCTTATGCATGTCG
>NW_028259364.1:152500-162500 GCF_977971745.1 Zootermopsis nevadensis | reverse complement strand
TATTGGGACGGTCGCTTCCTGAGGCCAATTCAGACGGCGAGTATAGTTACGGGGCTGCTTCGAAGCACGAGACCGTGCCGTGATAGCGCCTTCCTAAGAATAAGAAATAGAACGAATATAACTTCAGCGGCTAAGTCCGAAATATTCCAAAATGCAGTAAAATATTCTTAATTGAAAAAAAATGGGCTTGCTGTGCACAATAATGCCGTTAATTGTCTAAAAATAAATTTCCGAAATTTAACTCAAAAGTCATGGCTCTGCGGCTATGTCCCGTGGTGCTTGGAACTTGAAATCAGTTCTGCGGCTATGTCCGACCGTGCGTGTTAGTTGAGTCGCTTCAGCGGCTAAGTCCGAAAATTTCCAAAATGCAGAAAAATATACATAATTGAAGAAAGTTGGCCTTGCTGTGCTTAATAATATCGTTAATAGATTAAAAATAAATTTCCGCTGTGTTAGGTGGGCCTTACTTGGACGGTACGAATTCTGCGGCTATGTCCCGTGGTGCGTGGTACTTGAAACCAGTTCTGCGGCTATGTCCGACCGTGCGTGTTAGTTGAGTCGCTTCAGCGGCTAAGTCCAAAAAATTTCCAAAATGCAGAAAAATACACATAATTGAAGAAAATTGGGCTTGCTGTGCTTAATAATATCGTTAATAGATTAAAAATAAATTTCCGCTGTGTTAGCTGGGCCTTACTTGGACGGTACGAATTCTGCGGCTATGTCCGACCGTGCGTGTTAGTTGAGTCGCTTCAGCGGCTAAGTCAAAAAATTTCCAAAATGCAGAAAAATACACATAATTGAAGAAAATTGGGCTTGCTGTGCATAGTAATGCCGTTAATTGACTAAAAATAAATTTCCGCTGTGTTAGGTGGGCCTTACTTGGACGGTACGAATTCTGCGGCTATGTCCCGTGGTGCGTGGTACTTGAAACCAGTTCTGCGGCTATGAACCACCGTGCGTGTTACTTGAGTCGCTTCAGCGGCTAAGTCCGAAAATTTCCAAAATGCAGAAAAATATACATAATTGAAGAAAGTTGGCCTTGCTGTGCTTAATAATATCGTTAATAGATTAAAAATAAATTTCCGCTGTGTTAGCTGGGCCTTACTTGGACGGTACGAATTCTGCGGCTATGTCCCGTGGTGCGTGGTACTTGAAACCAGTTCTGCGGCTATGTCCGACCGTGCGTGTTAGTTGAGTCGCTTCAGCGGCTAAGTCCGAAAATTTCCAAAATGCAGAAAAATATTCATAATTGAAGAAAGTTGGCCTTGCTGTGCATAGTAATGCCGTTAATTGACTAAAAATAAATTTCCGCTGTGTTAGCTGGGCCTTACTTGGACGGTACGAATTCTGCGGCTATGTCCCGTGGTGCGTGGTACTTGAAACCAGTTCTGCGGCTATGTCCGACCGTGCGTGTTAGTTGAGTCGCTTCAGCGGCTAAGTCCAAAAAATTTCCAAAATGCAGAAAAATACACATAATTGAAGAAAATTGGGCTTGCTGTGCATAGTAATGCCGTTAATTGACTAAAAATAAATTTCCGCTGTGTTAGGTGGGCCTTACTTGGACGGTACGAATTCTGCGGCTATGTCCCGTGGTGCGTGGTACTTGAAACCAGTTCTGCGGCTATGTCCCACCGTGCGTGTTACTTGAGTCGCTTCAGCGGCTAAGTCCGAAAATTTCCAAAATGCAGAAAAATATACATAATTGAAGAAAGTTGGCCTTGCTGTGCTTAATAATATCGTTAATAGATTAAAAATAAATTTCCGCTGTGTTAGGTGGGCCTTACTTGGACGGTACGAATTCTGCGGCTATGTCCCGTGGTGCGTGGTACTTGAAACCAGTTCTGCGGCTATGTCCGACCGTGCGTGTTAGTTGAGTCGCTTCAGCGGCTAAGTCCAAAAAATTTCCAAAATGCAGAAAAATACACATAATTGAAGAAAATTGGGCTTGCTGTGCTTAATAATATCGTTAATAGATTAAAAATAAATTTCCGCTGTGTTAGCTGGGCCTTACTTGGACGGTACGAATTCTGCGGCTATGTCCCGTGGTGCGTGGTACTTGAAACCAGTTCTGCGGCTATGTCCGACCGTGCGTGTTAGTTGAGTCGCTTCAGCGGCTAAGTCCGAAAATTTCCAAAATGCAGAAAAATATTCATAATTGAAGAAAGTTGGCCTTGCTGTGCATAGTAATGCCGTTAATTGACTAAAAATAAATTTCCGCTGTGTTAGGTGGGCCTTACTTGGACGGGACGAATTCTGCGGCTATGTCCCGTGGTGCGTGGTACTTGAAATCAGTTCTGCGGCTATGTCCGACCGTGCGTGTTAGTTGAGTCGCTTCAGCGGCTAAGTCCAAAAAATTAACAAAATGCAGAAAAATATACATAATTGAAGAAAGTTGGCCTTGCTGTGCTTAATAATATCGTTAATAGATTAAAAATAAATTTCCGCTGTGTTAGGTGGGCCTTACTTGGACGGTACGAATTCTGCGGCTATGTCCCGTGGTGCGTGGTACTTGAAACCAGTTCTGCGGCTATGTCCGACCGTGCGTGTTAGTTGAGTCGCTTCAGCGGCTAAGTCCAAAAAATTTCCAAAATGCAGAAAAATACACATAATTGAAGAAAATTGGGCTTGCTGTGCTTAATAATATCGTTAATAGATTAAAAATAAATTTCCGCTGTGTTAGCTGGGCCTTACTTGGACGGTACGAATTCTGCGGCTATGTCCCGTGGTGCGTGGTACTTGAAACCAGTTCTGCGGCTATGTCCGACCGTGCGTGTTAGTTGAGTCGCTTCAGCGGCTAAGTCCAAAAAATTTCCAAAATGCAGAAAAATACACATAATTGAAGAAAATTGGGCTTGCTGTGCTTAATAATATCGTTAATAGATTAAAAATAAATTTCCGCTGTGTTAGCTGGGCCTTACTTGGACGGTACGAATTCTGCGGCTATGTCCCGTGGTGCGTGGTACTTGAAACCAGTTCTGCGGCTATGTCCGACCGTGCGTGTTAGTTGAGTCGCTTCAGCGGCTAAGTCCGAAAATTTCCAAAATGCAGAAAAATACACATAATTGAAGAAAATTGGGCTTGCTGTGCTTAATAAAATCGTTAATAGATTAAAAATAAATTACCGCTGTGTTAGCTGGGCCTTACTTGGACGGTACGAATTCTGCGGCTATGTCCCGTGGTGCGTGGTACTTGAAATCAGTTCTGCGGCTATGTCCGACCGTGCGTGTTAGTTGAGTCGCTTCAGCGGCTAAGTCCAAAAAATTTCCAAAATGCAGAAAAATACACATAATTGAAGAAAATTGGGCTTGCTGTGCTTAATAATATCGTTAATAGATTAAAAATAAATTTCCGCTGTGTTAGGTGGGCCTTACTTGGACGGTACGAATTCTGCGGCTATGTCCCGTGGTGCGTGGTACTTGAAACCAGTTCTGCGGCTATGTCCGACCGTGCGTGTTAGTTGAGTCGCTTCAGCGGCTAAGTCCAAAAAATTTCCAAAATGCAGAAAAATACACATAATTGAAGAAAATTGGGCTTGCTGTGCTTAATAATATCGTTAATAGATTAAAAATAAATTTCCGCTGTGTTAGCTGGGCCTTACTTGGACGGTACGAATTCTGCGGCTATGTCCCGTGGTGCGTGGTACTTGAAACCAGTTCTGCGGCTATGTCCGACCGTGCGTGTTAGTTGAGTCGCTTCAGCGGCTAAGTCCGAAAATTTCCAAAATGCAGAAAAATATTCATAATTGAAGAAAGTTGGCCTTGCTGTGCATAGTAATGCCGTTAATTGACTATAAATAAATTTCCGCTGTGTTAGGTGGGCCTTACTTGGACGGTACGAATTCTGCGGCTATGTCCCGTGGTGCGTGGTACTTGAAACCAGTTCTGCGGCTATGTCCGACCGTGCGTGTTAGTTGAGTCGCTTCAGCGGCTAAGTCCAAAAAATTTCCAAAATGCAGAAAAATACACATAATTGAAGAAAATTGGGCTTGCTGTGCTTAATAATATCGTTAATAGATTAAAAATAAATTTCCGCTGTGTTAGGTGGGCCTTACTTGGACGGTACGAATTCTGCGGCTATGTCCCGTGGTGCGTGGTACTTGAAACCAGTTCTGCGGCTATGTCCGACCGTGCGTGTTAGTTGAGTCGCTTCAGCGGCTAAGTCCAAAAAATTTCCAAAATGCAGAAAAATATACATAATTGAAGAAAGTTGGCCTTGCTGTGCTTAATAATATCGTTAATAGAATAAAAATAAATTTCCGCTGTGTTAGGTGGGCCTTACTTGGACGGTACGAATTCTGCGGCTATGTCCCGTGGTGCGTGGTACTTGAAACCAGTTCTGCGGCTATGTCCGACCGTGCGTGTTAGTTGAGTCGCTTCAGCGGCTAAGTCCAAAAAATTTCCAAAATGCAGAAAAATACACATAATTCAAGAAAATTGGGCTTGCTGTGCTTAATAATATCGTTAATAGATTAAAAATAAATTTCCGCTGTGTTAGCTGGGCCTTACTTGGACGGTACGAATTCTGCGGCTATGTCCCGTGGTGCGTGGTACTTGAAACCAGTTCTGCGGCTATGTCCGACCGTGCGTGTTAGTTGAGTCGCTTCAGCGGCTAAGTCCGAAAATTTCCAAAATGCAGAAAAATATACATAATTGAAGAAAGTTGGCCTTGCTGTGCTTAATAATATCGTTAATAGAATAAAAATAAATTTCCGCTGTGTTAGGTGGGCCTTACTTGGACGGTACGAATTCTGCGGCTATGTCCCGTGGTGCGTGGTACTTGAAACCAGTTCTGCGGCTATGTCCCACCGTGCGTGTTACTTGAGTCGCTTCAGCGGCTAAGTCCGAAAATTTCCAAAATGCAGAAAAATATTCATAATTGAAGAAAGTTGGCCTTGCTGTGCATAGTAATGCCGTTAATTGACTAAAAATAAATTTCCGCTGTGT
Organism: Zootermopsis nevadensis; assembly: GCF_977971745.1. NCBI lineage: Eukaryota > Metazoa > Arthropoda > Insecta > Blattodea > Termopsidae > Zootermopsis > Zootermopsis nevadensis. The sequence continues at coordinate 157,557 of NW_028259364.1, read as the reverse complement.
TAGCTGGGCCTTACTTGGACGGTACGAATTCTGCGGCTATGTCCCGTGGTGCGTGGTACTTGAAACCAGTTCTGCGGCTATGTCCGACCGTGCGTGTTAGTTGAGTCGCTTCAGCGGCTAAGTCCAAAAAATTTCCAAAATGCAGAAAAATACACATAATTGAAGAAAATTGGGCTTGCTGTGCTTAATAATATCGTTAATAGATTAAAAATAAATTTCCGCTGTGTTAGCTGGGCCTTACTTGGACGGTACGAATTCTGCGGCTATGTCCCGTGGTGCGTGGTACTTGAAATCAGTTCTGCGGCTATGTCCCACCGTGCGTGTTACTTGAGTCGCTTCAGCGGCTAAGTCCGAAAATTTCCAAAATGCAGAAAAATATACATAATTGAAGAAAGTTGGCCTTGCTGTGCTTAATAATATCGTTAATAGATTAAAAATAAATTTCCGCTGTGTTAGGTGGGCCTTATTTGGACGGTACGAATTCTGCGGCTATGTCCCGTGGTGCGTGGTACTTGAAACCAGTTCTGCGGCTATGTCCGACCGTGCGTGTTAGTTGAGTCGCTTCAGCGGCTAAGTCCGAAAATTTCCAAAATGCAGAAAAATATTCATAATTGAAGAAAGTTGGCCTTGCTGTGCATAGTAATGCCGTTAATTGACTAAAAATAAATTTCCGCTGTGTTAGGTGGGCCTTACTTGGACGGGACGAATTCTGCGGCTATGTCCCGTGGTGCGTGATACTTGAAATCAGTTCTGCGGCTATGTCCGACCGTGCGTGTTAGTTGAGTCGCTTCAGCGGCTAAGTCCAAAAAATTTCCAAAATGCAGAAAAATACACATAATTGAAGAAAATTGGGCTTGCTGTGCTTAATAAAATCGTTAATAGATTAAAAATAAATTACCGCTGTGTTAGGTGGGCCTTACTTGGACGGTACGAATTCTGCGGCTATGTCCCGTGGTGCGTGGTACTTGAAATCAGTTCTGCGGCTATGTCCCACCGTGCGTGTTACTTGAGTCGCTTCAGCGGCTAAGTCCGAAAATTTCCAAAATGCAGAAAAATATACATAATTGAAGAAAGTTGGCCTTGCTGTGCTTAATAATATCGTTAATAGATTAAAAATAAATTTCCGCTGTGTTAGGTGGGCCTTACTTGGACGGTACGAATTCTGCGGCTATGTCCCGTGGTGCGTGGTACTTGAAACCAGTTCTGCGGCTATGTCCGACCGTGCGTGTTAGTTGAGTCGCTTCAGCGGCTAAGTCCGAAAATTTCCAAAATGCAGAAAAATATTCATAATTGAAGAAAGTTGGCCTTGCTGTGCATAGTAATGCCGTTAATTGACTAAAAATAAATTTCCGCTGTGTTAGCTGGGCCTTACTTGGACGGTACGAATTCTGCGGCTATGTCCCGTGGTGCGTGGTACATGAAACCAGTTCTGCGGCTATGTCCCACCGTGCGTGTTACTTGAGTCGCTTCAGCGGCTAAGTCCGAAAATTTCTAAAGTGCAGAAAAATATTAAATAAAGCGGTTATATAAGTAAGTATGTGTATGTATTCTAACATATACAAAATTTAGTATGATCGGAAATGATTAAGGAAGAGAAAAACTTAATTAAAATTTCTGGCGGCAGCCGAGGGGCCATCCGCCGGTGTCCGCGGCTCTGCCTCTTCCGTGACTGACGAATGCTGAGATAAGGGGGGTCCAGACTATAGTATATGAGCTTGGCGAGCGAGGCTCTCCTCGAGCAGGGGGAAGTCTGAGATTGGACTACCGGCCGCCGGGGACCCTGTCGCCGGCAGGCCATTCGCGCTTCCGCCCCGCGTTGGCTGAGGCAGTTTAGGGCAAGAGTGGCACAAGTGCACCGACCGCCGTTTCCTTTGGGGTCGGCGCCCGTCACCCCGCTCAGTGGCCGGCGAAGACCGGCCGAGTCTCGGGTTCGAGTCGGCACAGGACACTGAGTGCAAGAGTGACACAAGTAACGGCGTTCACGGGCGGCCTCTGGGAGATTGCCCTCAGTACCACCGGGCAACGCGGGGGACTGCAGGCCTCGACCCGCGCCGCTCGATCCCCGTTTAGGGCAAGAGTGGCACAAGTGCACCGACCGCCGTGTCCTTTGGGGTCGGCGCCCGTCACCCCGCTCAGTGGCCGGCGAAGACTGGTCGAGTCTCGGGTTCGAGTCGGCACTCGAGCCTGAGTGCAAGAGTGGCACAAGTGATGGTCTTCACGGGCGGCCTCTGGGAAGCTGCCCCTAGTACCAGCGGACAACAGCGAGGGACTGCAGGCCTCGGCCCGCGCTACTTGCGACCGTTTAGGGCAAGAGGGGCACAAGTGTATCGACCGCCGTGTAATTTGTGGTCAACCCGCGCTGTTGCCTGCGAAGACCGGCCGAGTCTCGGGTTCGAGTCGGCACAGGGCACTGAGTGCAAGAGTGACACAAGTAACGGCCTTCACGGGCGGCCTCTGGGAGATTGCCCTCAGTACCACCGGGCAACGCGGGGGACTGCAGGCCTCGTCCCGCGCCGCTCGATCCCCGTTTAGGGCAAGAGTGGCACATGTGCACCGATCGCCGTCTTCAACGGGGTCGGCGCCCGTCAACCCGCGCAGTGGCCGGCGGAGGCTCCGGTTCGAGTCGGCACTCGATTCCGAGTGCAAGAGTGGCACACGTGACGGCCTTCACGGGCGGCCTCTGGGAAGCTGCACTTAGTACCAGCGGACAACCGCGGGGGAATGCTTTCCTCGGCCCGGTGTACTTGCAACCGTTTAGTGCAAGTGGGGCACAAATGCACCGACCGCCGTGTCCATCGGGGTTGGCGCACGTCAACACGCGCGGTGTCCGGCGGAGGCTCGGGCTCGAGTCGGCCCTCGACTACGAGTGCAAGAGTGGCACATGTGACGGCCTTTACAGGTGGCTTCTGTGAGCCGGCCCTTAGTACCAGCGTGCATCCGCGGGAGACTGAAGACCTCTCCCCGCGCTGCTCGAACCCCGTTTAGGGCAAGAGGGGCACATGTGCACCGATCGCCGTCTTCATCGGGGACGGCGCCCGTCAACCCACGCAGTGGCCGGCGGAGGCTCCGGTTCGAGTCGGCACTCGATTCCGAGTGCAAGAGCGGCACACGTGACGGCCTTCACGGGCGGCCTCTGGGAAGCTGCACTTAGAACCAGCGCGCATCCGCCGGGGGACTGCTGGCCTCGGCCCGCTCTACTTGCAACCGTTTAGGGCAAGTGGAGCACAAGTGCACCGACCGCCGTGTCCATCGGGGTTGGCGCACGTCATCACGCGCGGTGTCCGGCGGAGACTCGGGCTCGAGTCGGCACTCATCTACGAGTGCAAGAGTGGCACATGTGAAGGCCTTAACGGGCGGCCTCTGGGAAGCTGCACTTAGAACGAGCGCGCATCCGCCGGGGACTGAATTCCTCTCCCCGCGCTGCTCGAACCCCGTTTAGGGCATGGGGGGCACATGTGCACCGATCGCCGTCTTCATCGGGGTCGGCGCCCGTCAACCCACGCAGTGGCCGGCGGAGGCTCCGGTTCGAGTCGGCACTCGATTCCGAGTGCAAGAGTGGCACAAGTGATGGCCTTCACGGGCGGCCTCTCGGAAGCTGCACTTAGAACGAGCGCGCATCCGCCGGGGACTGAATTCCTCTCCCCGCGCTGCTCGAACCCCGTTTAGGGCAAGAGGGGCACAAGTGTACAGAAGTCCGTCTCCTGGGGAATCGCGTGCTCGGCTGCCCTCAATGGACAGGCAGAAGCAGGGGTCTGCTCGTAGGTGACTCGGCACTCGAGTGCAAGATTGGCGCAAGTGACGACTTCTCGTGCGGTCACGGTGAGGCTGCCGGCGGTGTCTCTGGCTTCTGCCGCATATATATTCCCGTTCGTGCCCTCCACGTCTTCAGATTTCAAAGTCCCATCCGTGCGTGTTAGGTAGGCCGATTTTAGGGGACCTGCCGCTCGCATTCGGCCGGGTCGCGCTCTCTGAGGCTCAGACGTTACGAGTCTCCCCTGAAAACGCCGCGCTGGCACCTTATTTTGTAGGAAAATTTCACACTTCCTCTAGTTGAACTAACGGATGCGTCGCTGATAAATTGGCCCTTTTTCCGCATAAGACGATTCCTGAGCCTTGGGTGGTGTCTGGATACATCAGGAGGACACAACTGACGGAAGAAAAGCCCGGGTCCGTCCTCCGCCCGGCAGGGGAACGATTTTACGAAAAAGGCCGGCTTCGTTCCCCTTCCCGGCAAGCAGCAGGTGGACGATTTTACGAGAAAGACCGGGTTCGTCCACCTTCCCGGCAAGCAACAGGGGAACGATTTTACGAAGAAGGCCGGCTTCGTTCCCCTTTCCGGCAAGCAACAGGAGGACGATTTGACGTTAAAGACCGGGTTCGTCCTCCTTCCCGGCAAGCAACAGGGGAACGATTTTACGAAAAAGGCCGGCTTCGTTCCCCTTCCCGGCAAGCAGCAGGTGGACGATTTGACGATAAAGACCGGGTTCGTCCACCTTCCCGGCAAGCAACAGGGGAACGATTTTACGAAAAAGACCGGCTTCGTTCCCCTTCCCGGCAAGCAGCAGGTGGACGATTTTACGAGAGAGACCGGGTTCGTCCACCTTCCCGGCAAGCAACAGGGGAACGATTTTACGAAAAAGACCGGCTTCGTTCCCCTTCCCGGCAAGCAGCAGGTGGACGATTTTACGAGAGAGACCGGGTTCGTCCACCTTCGCGGCAAGCAACAGGGGAACGATTTTACGAAAAAGGCCGGCTTCGTTCCCCTTTCCGGCAAGCAACAGGAGGACGATTTGACGATAAAGACCGGGTTCGTCCTCCTTCCCGGCAAGCAACAGGGGAACGATTTTACGAAAAAGGCCGGCTTCGTTCCCCTTCCCGGCAACCAGCAGGTGGACGATTTGACGATAAAGACCGGGTTCGTCCACCTTCCCGGCAAGCAACAGGGGAACGATTTTACGAAAAAGACCGGCTTTGTTCCCCTTCCCGGCAAGCAGCAGGTGGACGATTTTACGAGAGAGACCGGGTTCGTCCACCTTCCCGGCAAGCAACAGGGGAAC
>NW_028259364.1:147500-150000 GCF_977971745.1 Zootermopsis nevadensis | reverse complement strand
TCGGCGAAAGTCGCACCGACTCCCCCCGCATGAGGGGGAAGACGCATCATAATATGTGACCACTACTGATGACTGAAAAATAGATGACGTCAACCTGAGGGGGGACCGGTCGGCGAAAGTCGCACCGTCTCCCCCCGAATGAGGGGAAGACGCATCAAAAATTAATAAAAGGAAGGCATTAAGAATGAACCAGATGAACGGGGCTCTGCGGAAGGCGTAATCTCGCCTGTGATTGGACCGGCTCTTCCTGGCAGCGGCCGGATCTCGGAGATAACGTCGTCGGCCTGAGGTGTCCAGGTCGGCGAAGTAATCCCCCGGAGGGGGACGGCAAGACCGTCCCGCCTCGAGGTGGGAAGTAGGAGCGAAAGATGGTGAGTGGGTGCCGGCGGCACGCGGGCTCCGAGGATCCTCAGGGATCCAAGGACAACCCGCGCGACCGCGAGCACTGGGCTTAAAGCCACTTTATCTGCCCACGCAAGGCCGTTTCGGCGGCGCTTGAACGAGAGGGGAGCGCGGTCTGACCGTGCCGCTGTTCTGGGGGCAGCTCCCCCTCGAAAAATAACAACTACCTGTCCTACGGGACTAGCAGTAGCATCCTACCCGAAGCTCTGCTCGAATCTAGAGAAAAACAACCCTGAGCGGTGGATCACTCGGCTCGTGGGTCGATGAAGAACGCAGCTAATTGCGCGTCGACATGTGAACTGCAGGACACATGAACATCGACGTTTCGAACGCACATTGCGGTCCTTGGATTTCCAATCCCGGACCACGCCTGGCTGAGGGTCGGCTACATGAAACCCGTGGGCCCGCGCGGTCTTTAAGATAATAAGGGAAAGAAAGAAAGAAAGAGAAAGAAAGAAATAAAGGCACGCGAGCGGCCCTACGCTGGGGGGTCTGACGAGCCTGCACCTCGCACCGCCGGCGTCGCTCCGAGCAATCGGTGGCGGCGTCGGCGACTGCGAGGAGGTTAAGGGGAGTCAGTCGCCCTTGAAGGCTTCACAGGGTTCGGTGGAGCGAGCGGATAGACTTAGCTCGCCCTCCTCTCCTCGGCGACGGGGCCCATCCTTCCCCGATCGCGTCTGAGAAGAACTGACGCCCGGCTTGATGTGATGGGAGACAGGCAAACTCCCGAGACAGAGAGAGAGACACACACTTGCCGGGCGGGAGCGAAAGATATGACCACAATAAATAATGACCACAAAAAAAACAAAACAAAAAGAAATCAGTTCAATGAGAGAGGCTAAGCTTCCGACCGCTCACATCGGCCCGTCGGTACAAAAAACCATCTTTCCGACCTCAGATCAGGCGAGACTACCCGCTGAATTTAAGCATATTACTAGGCGGAGGAAAAGAAACTAACAAGGATTCCCCCAGTAGCTGCGAGCGAACAGGGAAGAGCCCAGCACGGAATCCCGCGCGGAGACGTGCAGGGAGATGTCGTGTGTGGGAGGTCCCACTCTCCCGGGGCGCGGTCCAGCGAGTCCAAGTCTCCCTTGAATGGGGCCATCGCCCGCAGAGGGTGCCAGGCCCGTAGGACCGCGGCCGCTCCCGGGTGGGGACTCTCCTCAGAGTCGTGTTCCTTGAGAGTGGAGCACTAAGAGGGTGGTAAACTCCATCTAAGGCTAAATATGACCACGAGACCGATAGCGAACAAGTACCGTGAGGGAAAGTTGAAAAGAACTTTGAAGAGAGAGTTCAATAGTACGTGAAACCGTTCAGGGGTAAACGGGAGAGACCCGGAAGACCGATTGGGGAGATTCAGCCCCGTCCGCGCAGTGCCGGCCCCCGGGCGGGTGCTCCCGGATGTTCCCGGCCGCCGGTCGCGCCGCGAGGCGCGCGCCGGTGCGAGTCGGGCCCACCGGCCGCTCGGGGTCTAAAGCCGCGGCCGCGGCGGGGTGCATTTCCTGCCCCTAGTAGGACGTCGGGACCCGTTGGAGGAGCAGGTCCCTCGCGGACCATTGCGGCCTAAGGCCCGGGACAGAGACCGGGGTGGCTTCCGCCGAGGCGCGGGACAAGGGCCGCCCCGGACCCCGGTACATAGCCTGGCCGCCCTCCGACGGTCTGTTTTTTCGTGGTAGCTGGCCCGCTGCCCCCGCCCTCCGCCCGCGAGGGAGGTAAGGGCGGGACGCGAGCGTCCGGTCCGCCGGGGCAAGCTCTCCGGCCGAGGCCGCGGTGCCGTGGCTCTCGCCACGTCCCCGGCCCCCGGCAGGCTGCTGGCCCCCGGAGCCCTCGGACAGCTTTTGGCCGCTCCCGTCTCCGGCGCTTCAGCTTCGGGTGCTCTCCCGACCCGTCTTGAAACACGGACCAAGGAGTCTAACATGTGCGCGAGTCACTGGGACTCATACTAAACCCAGAGGCGCAGTGAAAGCGTGGGGCGCGCCCGGTACGCCGGGCCGCCTCTAAGGGAGGACGGCCGGTCGTGCCTCTCACGGGGTGCGGCCGGCAAGCACTCCCGGGGCGCCTCGGCCCAGGCCGCAGGCGCACCCGGAGCGCACACGTT
>NW_028259364.1:137500-142500 GCF_977971745.1 Zootermopsis nevadensis | reverse complement strand
TGTAGGTCACTGCCACCGGGGATAAAATCATTTGCAGTCAATAACAAATAATAAAAATAATAATATGGTTAAGTATTTGTAAATCATTAAAATTGGGCTTGCGGTGCCCCGTCTCGAAAGAAATCATCGTATAGCCGTTAACGCATTAAAAGTAAGTCATGTAAGAGACTACGCCTGTGTTTGATGGGTTGTATTGGGACGGTCGCTTCCTGAGGCCAATTCAGACGGCGAGTATAGTTACGGGGCTGCTTCGAAGCACGAGACCGTGCCGTGATAGCGCCTTCCTAAGAATAAGAAATAGAACGAATATAACTTCAGCGGCTAAGTCCGAAATATTCCAAAATGCAGTAAAATATTCTTAATTGAAAAAAAATGGGCTTGCTGTGCACAATAATGCCGTTAATTGTCTAAAAATAAATTTCCGAAATTTAACTCAAAAGTCATGGCTCTGCGGCTATGTCCCGTGGTGCTTGGAACTTGAAATCAGTTCTGCGGCTATGTCCGACCGTGCGTGTTAGTTGAGTCGCTTCAGCGGCTAAGTCCGAAAATTTCCAAAATGCAGAAAAATATACATAATTGAAGAAAGTTGGCCTTGCTGTGCTTAATAATATCGTTAATAGATTAAAAATAAATTTCCGCTGTGTTAGGTGGGCCTTACTTGGACGGTACGAATTCTGCGGCTATGTCCCGTGGTGCGTGGTACTTGAAACCAGTTCTGCGGCTATGTCCGACCGTGCGTGTTAGTTGAGTCGCTTCAGCGGCTAAGTCCAAAAAATTTCCAAAATGCAGAAAAATACACATAATTGAAGAAAATTGGGCTTGCTGTGCTTAATAATATCGTTAATAGATTAAAAATAAATTTCCGCTGTGTTAGCTGGGCCTTACTTGGACGGTACGAATTCTGCGGCTATGTCCGACCGTGCGTGTTAGTTGAGTCGCTTCAGCGGCTAAGTCAAAAAATTTCCAAAATGCAGAAAAATACACATAATTGAAGAAAATTGGGCTTGCTGTGCATAGTAATGCCGTTAATTGACTAAAAATAAATTTCCGCTGTGTTAGGTGGGCCTTACTTGGACGGTACGAATTCTGCGGCTATGTCCCGTGGTGCGTGGTACTTGAAACCAGTTCTGCGGCTATGAACCACCGTGCGTGTTACTTGAGTCGCTTCAGCGGCTAAGTCCGAAAATTTCCAAAATGCAGAAAAATATACATAATTGAAGAAAGTTGGCCTTGCTGTGCTTAATAATATCGTTAATAGATTAAAAATAAATTTCCGCTGTGTTAGCTGGGCCTTACTTGGACGGTACGAATTCTGCGGCTATGTCCCGTGGTGCGTGGTACTTGAAACCAGTTCTGCGGCTATGTCCGACCGTGCGTGTTAGTTGAGTCGCTTCAGCGGCTAAGTCCGAAAATTTCCAAAATGCAGAAAAATATTCATAATTGAAGAAAGTTGGCCTTGCTGTGCATAGTAATGCCGTTAATTGACTAAAAATAAATTTCCGCTGTGTTAGCTGGGCCTTACTTGGACGGTACGAATTCTGCGGCTATGTCCCGTGGTGCGTGGTACATGAAACCAGTTCTGCGGCTATGTCCCACCGTGCGTGTTACTTGAGTCGCTTCAGCGGCTAAGTCCGAAAATTTCTAAAGTGCAGAAAAATATTAAATAAAGCGGTTATATAAGTAAGTATGTGTATGTATTCTAACATATACAAAATTTAGTATGATCGGAAATGATTAAGGAAGAGAAAAACTTAATTAAAATTTCTGGCGGCAGCCGAGGGGCCATCCGCCGGTGTCCGCGGCTCTGCCTCTTCCGTGACTGACGAATGCTGAGATAAGGGGGGTCCAGACTATAGTATATGAGCTTGGCGAGCGAGGCTCTCCTCGAGCAGGGGGAAGTCTGAGATTGGACTACCGGCCGCCGGGGACCCTGTCGCCGGCAGGCCATTCGCGCTTCCGCCCCGCGTTGGCTGAGGCAGTTTAGGGCAAGAGTGGCACAAGTGCACCGACCGCCGTTTCCTTTGGGGTCGGCGCCCGTCACCCCGCTCAGTGGCCGGCGAAGACCGGCCGAGTCTCGGGTTCGAGTCGGCACAGGACACTGAGTGCAAGAGTGACACAAGTAACGGCGTTCACGGGCGGCCTCTGGGAGATTGCCCTCAGTACCACCGGGCAACGCGGGGGACTGCAGGCCTCGACCCGCGCCGCTCGATCCCCGTTTAGGGCAAGAGTGGCACAAGTGCACCGACCGCCGTGTCCTTTGGGGTCGGCGCCCGTCACCCCGCTCAGTGGCCGGCGAAGACTGGTCGAGTCTCGGGTTCGAGTCGGCACTCGAGCCTGAGTGCAAGAGTGGCACAAGTGATGGTCTTCACGGGCGGCCTCTGGGAAGCTGCCCCTAGTACCAGCGGACAACAGCGAGGGACTGCAGGCCTCGGCCCGCGCTACTTGCGACCGTTTAGGGCAAGAGGGGCACAAGTGTATCGACCGCCGTGTAATTTGTGGTCAACCCGCGCTGTTGCCTGCGAAGACCGGCCGAGTCTCGGGTTCGAGTCGGCACAGGGCACTGAGTGCAAGAGTGACACAAGTAACGGCCTTCACGGGCGGCCTCTGGGAGATTGCCCTCAGTACCACCGGGCAACGCGGGGGACTGCAGGCCTCGTCCCGCGCCGCTCGATCCCCGTTTAGGGCAAGAGTGGCACATGTGCACCGATCGCCGTCTTCAACGGGGTCGGCGCCCGTCAACCCGCGCAGTGGCCGGCGGAGGCTCCGGTTCGAGTCGGCACTCGATTCCGAGTGCAAGAGTGGCACACGTGACGGCCTTCACGGGCGGCCTCTGGGAAGCTGCACTTAGTACCAGCGGACAACCGCGGGGGAATGCTTTCCTCGGCCCGGTGTACTTGCAACCGTTTAGTGCAAGTGGGGCACAAATGCACCGACCGCCGTGTCCATCGGGGTTGGCGCACGTCAACACGCGCGGTGTCCGGCGGAGGCTCGGGCTCGAGTCGGCCCTCGACTACGAGTGCAAGAGTGGCACATGTGACGGCCTTTACAGGTGGCTTCTGTGAGCCGGCCCTTAGTACCAGCGTGCATCCGCGGGAGACTGAAGACCTCTCCCCGCGCTGCTCGAACCCCGTTTAGGGCAAGAGGGGCACATGTGCACCGATCGCCGTCTTCATCGGGGACGGCGCCCGTCAACCCACGCAGTGGCCGGCGGAGGCTCCGGTTCGAGTCGGCACTCGATTCCGAGTGCAAGAGCGGCACACGTGACGGCCTTCACGGGCGGCCTCTGGGAAGCTGCACTTAGAACCAGCGCGCATCCGCCGGGGGACTGCTGGCCTCGGCCCGCTCTACTTGCAACCGTTTAGGGCAAGTGGAGCACAAGTGCACCGACCGCCGTGTCCATCGGGGTTGGCGCACGTCATCACGCGCGGTGTCCGGCGGAGACTCGGGCTCGAGTCGGCACTCATCTACGAGTGCAAGAGTGGCACATGTGAAGGCCTTAACGGGCGGCCTCTGGGAAGCTGCACTTAGAACGAGCGCGCATCCGCCGGGGACTGAATTCCTCTCCCCGCGCTGCTCGAACCCCGTTTAGGGCATGGGGGGCACATGTGCACCGATCGCCGTCTTCATCGGGGTCGGCGCCCGTCAACCCACGCAGTGGCCGGCGGAGGCTCCGGTTCGAGTCGGCACTCGATTCCGAGTGCAAGAGTGGCACAAGTGATGGCCTTCACGGGCGGCCTCTCGGAAGCTGCACTTAGAACGAGCGCGCATCCGCCGGGGACTGAATTCCTCTCCCCGCGCTGCTCGAACCCCGTTTAGGGCAAGAGGGGCACAAGTGTACAGAAGTCCGTCTCCTGGGGAATCGCGTGCTCGGCTGCCCTCAATGGACAGGCAGAAGCAGGGGTCTGCTCGTAGGTGACTCGGCACTCGAGTGCAAGATTGGCGCAAGTGACGACTTCTCGTGCGGTCACGGTGAGGCTGCCGGCGGTGTCTCTGGCTTCTGCCGCATATATATTCCCGTTCGTGCCCTCCACGTCTTCAGATTTCAAAGTCCCATCCGTGCGTGTTAGGTAGGCCGATTTTAGGGGACCTGCCGCTCGCATTCGGCCGGGTCGCGCTCTCTGAGGCTCAGACGTTACGAGTCTCCCCTGAAAACGCCGCGCTGGCACCTTATTTTGTAGGAAAATTTCACACTTCCTCTAGTTGAACTAACGGATGCGTCGCTGATAAATTGGCCCTTTTTCCGCATAAGACGATTCCTGAGCCTTGGGTGGTGTCTGGATACATCAGGAGGACACAACTGACGGAAGAAAAGCCCGGGTCCGTCCTCCGCCCGGCAGGGGAACGATTTTACGAAAAAGGCCGGCTTCGTTCCCCTTCCCGGCAAGCAGCAGGTGGACGATTTTACGAGAAAGACCGGGTTCGTCCACCTTCCCGGCAAGCAACAGGGGAACGATTTTACGAAGAAGGCCGGCTTCGTTCCCCTTTCCGGCAAGCAACAGGAGGACGATTTGACGTTAAAGACCGGGTTCGTCCTCCTTCCCGGCAAGCAACAGGGGAACGATTTTACGAAAAAGGCCGGCTTCGTTCCCCTTCCCGGCAAGCAGCAGGTGGACGATTTGACGATAAAGACCGGGTTCGTCCACCTTCCCGGCAAGCAACAGGGGAACGATTTTACGAAAAAGACCGGCTTCGTTCCCCTTCCCGGCAAGCAGCAGGTGGACGATTTTACGAGAGAGACCGGGTTCGTCCACCTTCCCGGCAAGCAACAGGGGAACGATTTTACGAAAAAGACCGGCTTCGTTCCCCTTCCCGGCAAGCAGCAGGTGGACGATTTTACGAGAGAGACCGGGTTCGTCCACCTTCGCGGCAAGCAACAGGGGAACGATTTTACGAAAAAGGCCGGCTTCGTTCCCCTTTCCGGCAAGCAACAGGAGGACGATTTGACGATAAAGACCGGGTTCGTCCTCCTTCCCGGCAAGCAACAGGGGAACGATTTTACG
>NW_028259364.1:132500-135000 GCF_977971745.1 Zootermopsis nevadensis | reverse complement strand
GGAAGGATCATTAACGGCACCGAGAGTGACCGAACAGAGAAGGAAGGCATTAAGAAACCGAGTACGGTTGCTGGCTCTGGGGGAGTGCGTAATCTCGCTTGCGAGTGGACCGCCTTCTCGTGGAAGTACCCGTGTCTGGTCATTCATGATAATACAACCTCTACTGATGACTGAAAAATAGATGACGTCAACCTGAGGGGGGACCGGTCGGCGAAAGTCGCACCGACTCCCCCCGCATGAGGGGGAAGACGCATCATAATATGTGACCACTACTGATGACTGAAAAATAGATGACGTCAACCTGAGGGGGGACCGGTCGGCGAAAGTCGCACCGTCTCCCCCCGAATGAGGGGAAGACGCATCAAAAATTAATAAAAGGAAGGCATTAAGAATGAACCAGATGAACGGGGCTCTGCGGAAGGCGTAATCTCGCCTGTGATTGGACCGGCTCTTCCTGGCAGCGGCCGGATCTCGGAGATAACGTCGTCGGCCTGAGGTGTCCAGGTCGGCGAAGTAATCCCCCGGAGGGGGACGGCAAGACCGTCCCGCCTCGAGGTGGGAAGTAGGAGCGAAAGATGGTGAGTGGGTGCCGGCGGCACGCGGGCTCCGAGGATCCTCAGGGATCCAAGGACAACCCGCGCGACCGCGAGCACTGGGCTTAAAGCCACTTTATCTGCCCACGCAAGGCCGTTTCGGCGGCGCTTGAACGAGAGGGGAGCGCGGTCTGACCGTGCCGCTGTTCTGGGGGCAGCTCCCCCTCGAAAAATAACAACTACCTGTCCTACGGGACTAGCAGTAGCATCCTACCCGAAGCTCTGCTCGAATCTAGAGAAAAACAACCCTGAGCGGTGGATCACTCGGCTCGTGGGTCGATGAAGAACGCAGCTAATTGCGCGTCGACATGTGAACTGCAGGACACATGAACATCGACGTTTCGAACGCACATTGCGGTCCTTGGATTTCCAATCCCGGACCACGCCTGGCTGAGGGTCGGCTACATGAAACCCGTGGGCCCGCGCGGTCTTTAAGATAATAAGGGAAAGAAAGAAAGAAAGAGAAAGAAAGAAATAAAGGCACGCGAGCGGCCCTACGCTGGGGGGTCTGACGAGCCTGCACCTCGCACCGCCGGCGTCGCTCCGAGCAATCGGTGGCGGCGTCGGCGACTGCGAGGAGGTTAAGGGGAGTCAGTCGCCCTTGAAGGCTTCACAGGGTTCGGTGGAGCGAGCGGATAGACTTAGCTCGCCCTCCTCTCCTCGGCGACGGGGCCCATCCTTCCCCGATCGCGTCTGAGAAGAACTGACGCCCGGCTTGATGTGATGGGAGACAGGCAAACTCCCGAGACAGAGAGAGAGACACACACTTGCCGGGCGGGAGCGAAAGATATGACCACAATAAATAATGACCACAAAAAAAACAAAACAAAAAGAAATCAGTTCAATGAGAGAGGCTAAGCTTCCGACCGCTCACATCGGCCCGTCGGTACAAAAAACCATCTTTCCGACCTCAGATCAGGCGAGACTACCCGCTGAATTTAAGCATATTACTAGGCGGAGGAAAAGAAACTAACAAGGATTCCCCCAGTAGCTGCGAGCGAACAGGGAAGAGCCCAGCACGGAATCCCGCGCGGAGACGTGCAGGGAGATGTCGTGTGTGGGAGGTCCCACTCTCCCGGGGCGCGGTCCAGCGAGTCCAAGTCTCCCTTGAATGGGGCCATCGCCCGCAGAGGGTGCCAGGCCCGTAGGACCGCGGCCGCTCCCGGGTGGGGACTCTCCTCAGAGTCGTGTTCCTTGAGAGTGGAGCACTAAGAGGGTGGTAAACTCCATCTAAGGCTAAATATGACCACGAGACCGATAGCGAACAAGTACCGTGAGGGAAAGTTGAAAAGAACTTTGAAGAGAGAGTTCAATAGTACGTGAAACCGTTCAGGGGTAAACGGGAGAGACCCGGAAGACCGATTGGGGAGATTCAGCCCCGTCCGCGCAGTGCCGGCCCCCGGGCGGGTGCTCCCGGATGTTCCCGGCCGCCGGTCGCGCCGCGAGGCGCGCGCCGGTGCGAGTCGGGCCCACCGGCCGCTCGGGGTCTAAAGCCGCGGCCGCGGCGGGGTGCATTTCCTGCCCCTAGTAGGACGTCGGGACCCGTTGGAGGAGCAGGTCCCTCGCGGACCATTGCGGCCTAAGGCCCGGGACAGAGACCGGGGTGGCTTCCGCCGAGGCGCGGGACAAGGGCCGCCCCGGACCCCGGTACATAGCCTGGCCGCCCTCCGACGGTCTGTTTTTTCGTGGTAGCTGGCCCGCTGCCCCCGCCCTCCGCCCGCGAGGGAGGTAAGGGCGGGACGCGAGCGTCCGGTCCGCCGGGGCAAGCTCTCCGGCCGAGGCCGCGGTGCCGTGGCTCTCGCCACGTCCCCGGCCCCCGGCAGGCTGCTGGCCCCCGGAGCCCTCGGACAGCTTTTGGCCGCTCCCGTCTCCGGCGCTTCAGCTTCGGGTGCTCTCCCGACCCGTCT
>NW_028259364.1:117500-127500 GCF_977971745.1 Zootermopsis nevadensis | reverse complement strand
TAGTGAAGTAGATGGTTTTGTATTCTTATGAGTTGTTTGATTTTGAGTGAGTGAGTGGGATGTGTTGTTTTGGTTGCGTCCTATGTTTTTCTTTTATGGTTCTGTTGTGTCTTATTCTTTTTGTTGTGCCCTCTAATTATTCTTTTTCTGTCTCACTGTGTTGATGTATCGCATTGTTTTGTTGTGTCTTATGTTCTTGTACCTTATTGTAGGTCACTGCCACCGGGGATAAAATCATTTGCAGTCAATAACAAATAATAAAAATAATAATATGGTTAAGTATTTGTAAATCATTAAAATTGGGCTTGCGGTGCCCCGTCTCGAAAGAAATCATCGTATAGCCGTTAACGCATTAAAAGTAAGTCATGTAAGAGACTACGCCTGTGTTTGATGGGTTGTATTGGGACGGTCGCTTCCTGAGGCCAATTCAGACGGCGAGTATAGTTACGGGGCTGCTTCGAAGCACGAGACCGTGCCGTGATAGCGCCTTCCTAAGAATAAGAAATAGAACGAATATAACTTCAGCGGCTAAGTCCGAAATATTCCAAAATGCAGTAAAATATTCTTAATTGAAAAAAAATGGGCTTGCTGTGCACAATAATGCCGTTAATTGTCTAAAAATAAATTTCCGAAATTTAACTCAAAAGTCATGGCTCTGCGGCTATGTCCCGTGGTGCTTGGAACTTGAAATCAGTTCTGCGGCTATGTCCGACCGTGCGTGTTAGTTGAGTCGCTTCAGCGGCTAAGTCCGAAAATTTCCAAAATGCAGAAAAATATACATAATTGAAGAAAGTTGGCCTTGCTGTGCTTAATAATATCGTTAATAGATTAAAAATAAATTTCCGCTGTGTTAGGTGGGCCTTACTTGGACGGTACGAATTCTGCGGCTATGTCCCGTGGTGCGTGGTACTTGAAACCAGTTCTGCGGCTATGTCCGACCGTGCGTGTTAGTTGAGTCGCTTCAGCGGCTAAGTCCAAAAAATTTCCAAAATGCAGAAAAATACACATAATTGAAGAAAATTGGGCTTGCTGTGCTTAATAATATCGTTAATAGATTAAAAATAAATTTCCGCTGTGTTAGCTGGGCCTTACTTGGACGGTACGAATTCTGCGGCTATGTCCGACCGTGCGTGTTAGTTGAGTCGCTTCAGCGGCTAAGTCAAAAAATTTCCAAAATGCAGAAAAATACACATAATTGAAGAAAATTGGGCTTGCTGTGCATAGTAATGCCGTTAATTGACTAAAAATAAATTTCCGCTGTGTTAGGTGGGCCTTACTTGGACGGTACGAATTCTGCGGCTATGTCCCGTGGTGCGTGGTACTTGAAACCAGTTCTGCGGCTATGAACCACCGTGCGTGTTACTTGAGTCGCTTCAGCGGCTAAGTCCGAAAATTTCCAAAATGCAGAAAAATATACATAATTGAAGAAAGTTGGCCTTGCTGTGCTTAATAATATCGTTAATAGATTAAAAATAAATTTCCGCTGTGTTAGCTGGGCCTTACTTGGACGGTACGAATTCTGCGGCTATGTCCCGTGGTGCGTGGTACTTGAAACCAGTTCTGCGGCTATGTCCGACCGTGCGTGTTAGTTGAGTCGCTTCAGCGGCTAAGTCCGAAAATTTCCAAAATGCAGAAAAATATTCATAATTGAAGAAAGTTGGCCTTGCTGTGCATAGTAATGCCGTTAATTGACTAAAAATAAATTTCCGCTGTGTTAGCTGGGCCTTACTTGGACGGTACGAATTCTGCGGCTATGTCCCGTGGTGCGTGGTACTTGAAACCAGTTCTGCGGCTATGTCCGACCGTGCGTGTTAGTTGAGTCGCTTCAGCGGCTAAGTCCAAAAAATTTCCAAAATGCAGAAAAATACACATAATTGAAGAAAATTGGGCTTGCTGTGCATAGTAATGCCGTTAATTGACTAAAAATAAATTTCCGCTGTGTTAGGTGGGCCTTACTTGGACGGTACGAATTCTGCGGCTATGTCCCGTGGTGCGTGGTACTTGAAACCAGTTCTGCGGCTATGTCCGACCGTGCGTGTTAGTTGAGTCGCTTCAGCGGCTAAGTCCAAAAAATTTCCAAAATGCAGAAAAATACACATAATTGAAGAAAATTGGGCTTGCTGTGCTTAATAATATCGTTAATAGATTAAAAATAAATTTCCGCTGTGTTAGCTGGGCCTTACTTGGACGGTACGAATTCTGCGGCTATGTCCCGTGGTGCGTGGTACTTGAAATCAGTTCTGCGGCTATGTCCCACCGTGCGTGTTACTTGAGTCGCTTCAGCGGCTAAGTCCGAAAATTTCCAAAATGCAGAAAAATATACATAATTGAAGAAAGTTGGCCTTGCTGTGCTTAATAATATCGTTAATAGATTCAAAATAAATTTCCGCTGTGTTAGGTGGGCCTTACTTGGACGGTACGAATTCTGCGGCTATGTCCCGTGGTGCGTGGTACTTGAAACCAGTTCTGCGGCTATGTCCGACCGTGCGTGTTAGTTGAGTCGCTTCAGCGGCTAAGTCCGAAAATTTCCAAAATGCAGAAAAATATTCATAATTGAAGAAAGTTGGCCTTGCTGTGCATAGTAATGCCGTTAATTGACTAAAAATAAATTTCCGCTGTGTTAGCTGGGCCTTACTTGGACGGTACGAATTCTGCGGCTATGTCCCGTGGTGCGTGGTACTTGAAACCAGTTCTGCGGCTATGTCCGACCGTGCGTGTTAGTTGAGTCGCTTCAGCGGCTAAGTCCAAAAAATTTCCAAAATGCAGAAAAATACACATAATTGAAGAAAATTGGGCTTGCTGTGCATAGTAATGCCGTTAATTGACTAAAAATAAATTTCCGCTGTGTTAGGTGGGCCTTACTTGGACGGTACGAATTCTGCGGCTATGTCCCGTGGTGCGTGGTACTTGAAACCAGTTCTGCGGCTATGTCCCACCGTGCGTGTTACTTGAGTCGCTTCAGCGGCTAAGTCCGAAAATTTCCAAAATGCAGAAAAATATACATAATTGAAGAAAGTTGGCCTTGCTGTGCTTAATAATATCGTTAATAGATTAAAAATAAATTTCCGCTGTGTTAGGTGGGCCTTACTTGGACGGTACGAATTCTGCGGCTATGTCCCGTGGTGCGTGGTACTTGAAACCAGTTCTGCGGCTATGTCCGACCGTGCGTGTTAGTTGAGTCGCTTCAGCGGCTAAGTCCAAAAAATTTCCAAAATGCAGAAAAATACACATAATTGAAGAAAATTGGGCTTGCTGTGCTTAATAATATCGTTAATAGATTAAAAATAAATTTCCGCTGTGTTAGCTGGGCCTTACTTGGACGGTACGAATTCTGCGGCTATGTCCCGTGGTGCGTGGTACTTGAAACCAGTTCTGCGGCTATGTCCGACCGTGCGTGTTAGTTGAGTCGCTTCAGCGGCTAAGTCCGAAAATTTCCAAAATGCAGAAAAATATTCATAATTGAAGAAAGTTGGCCTTGCTGTGCATAGTAATGCCGTTAATTGACTAAAAATAAATTTCCGCTGTGTTAGGTGGGCCTTACTTGGACGGGACGAATTCTGCGGCTATGTCCCGTGGTGCGTGGTACTTGAAATCAGTTCTGCGGCTATGTCCGACCGTGCGTGTTAGTTGAGTCGCTTCAGCGGCTAAGTCCAAAAAATTAACAAAATGCAGAAAAATATACATAATTGAAGAAAGTTGGCCTTGCTGTGCTTAATAATATCGTTAATAGATTAAAAATAAATTTCCGCTGTGTTAGGTGGGCCTTACTTGGACGGTACGAATTCTGCGGCTATGTCCCGTGGTGCGTGGTACTTGAAACCAGTTCTGCGGCTATGTCCGACCATGCGTGTTAGTTGAGTCGCTTCAGCGGCTAAGTCCAAAAAATTTCCAAAATGCAGAAAAATACACATAATTGAAGAAAATTGGGCTTGCTGTGCTTAATAATATCGTTAATAGATTAAAAATAAATTTCCGCTGTGTTAGCTGGGCCTTACTTGGACGGTACGAATTCTGCGGCTATGTCCCGTGGTGCGTGGTACTTGAAACCAGTTCTGCGGCTATGTCCGACCGTGCGTGTTAGTTGAGTCGCTTCAGCGGCTAAGTCCAAAAAATTTCCAAAATGCAGAAAAATACACATAATTGAAGAAAATTGGGCTTGCTGTGCTTAATAATATCGTTAATAGATTAAAAATAAATTTCCGCTGTGTTAGCTGGGCCTTACTTGGACGGTACGAATTCTGCGGCTATGTCCCGTGGTGCGTGGTACTTGAAACCAGTTCTGCGGCTATGTCCGACCGTGCGTGTTAGTTGAGTCGCTTCAGCGGCTAAGTCCGAAAATTTCCAAAATGCAGAAAAATACACATAATTGAAGAAAATTGGGCTTGCTGTGCTTAATAAAATCGTTAATAGATTAAAAATAAATTACCGCTGTGTTAGCTGGGCCTTACTTGGACGGTACGAATTCTGCGGCTATGTCCCGTGGTGCGTGGTACTTGAAATCAGTTCTGCGGCTATGTCCGACCGTGCGTGTTAGTTGAGTCGCTTCAGCGGCTAAGTCCAAAAAATTTCCAAAATGCAGAAAAATACACATAATTGAAGAAAATTGGGCTTGCTGTGCTTAATAATATCGTTAATAGATTAAAAATAAATTTCCGCTGTGTTAGGTGGGCCTTACTTGGACGGTACGAATTCTGCGGCTATGTCCCGTGGTGCGTGGTACTTGAAACCAGTTCTGCGGCTATGTCCGACCGTGCGTGTTAGTTGAGTCGCTTCAGCGGCTAAGTCCAAAAAATTTCCAAAATGCAGAAAAATACACATAATTGAAGAAAATTGGGCTTGCTGTGCTTAATAATATCGTTAATAGATTAAAAATAAATTTCCGCTGTGTTAGCTGGGCCTTACTTGGACGGTACGAATTCTGCGGCTATGTCCCGTGGTGCGTGGTACTTGAAACCAGTTCTGCGGCTATGTCCGACCGTGCGTGTTAGTTGAGTCGCTTCAGCGGCTAAGTCCGAAAATTTCCAAAATGCAGAAAAATATTCATAATTGAAGAAAGTTGGCCTTGCTGTGCATAGTAATGCCGTTAATTGACTAAAAATAAATTTCCGCTGTGTTAGGTGGGCCTTACTTGGACGGTACGAATTCTGCGGCTATGTCCCGTGGTGCGTGGTACTTGAAACCAGTTCTGCGGCTATGTCCGACCGTGCGTGTTAGTTGAGTCGCTTCAGCGGCTAAGTCCAAAAAATTTCCAAAATGCAGAAAAATACACATAATTGAAGAAAATTGGGCTTGCTGTGCTTAATAATATCGTTAATAGATTAAAAATAAATTTCCGCTGTGTTAGGTGGGCCTTACTTGGACGGTACGAATTCTGCGGCTATGTCCCGTGGTGCGTGGTACTTGAAACCAGTTCTGCGGCTATGTCCGACCGTGCGTGTTAGTTGAGTCGCTTCAGCGGCTAAGTCCAAAAAATTTCCAAAATGCAGAAAAATATACATAATTGAAGAAAGTTGGCCTTGCTGTGCTTAATAATATCGTTAATAGAATAAAAATAAATTTCCGCTGTGTTAGGTGGGCCTTACTTGGACGGTACGAATTCTGCGGCTATGTCCCGTGGTGCGTGGTACTTGAAACCAGTTCTGCGGCTATGTCCGACCGTGCGTGTTAGTTGAGTCGCTTCAGCGGCTAAGTCCAAAAAATTTCCAAAATGCAGAAAAATACACATAATTCAAGAAAATTGGGCTTGCTGTGCTTAATAATATCGTTAATAGATTAAAAATAAATTTCCGCTGTGTTAGCTGGGCCTTACTTGGACGGTACGAATTCTGCGGCTATGTCCCGTGGTGCGTGGTACTTGAAACCAGTTCTGCGGCTATGTCCGACCGTGCGTGTTAGTTGAGTCGCTTCAGCGGCTAAGTCCGAAAATTTCCAAAATGCAGAAAAATATACATAATTGAAGAAAGTTGGCCTTGCTGTGCTTAATAATATCGTTAATAGAATAAAAATAAATTTCCGCTGTGTTAGGTGGGCCTTACTTGGACGGTACGAATTCTGCGGCTATGTCCCGTGGTGCGTGGTACTTGAAACCAGTTCTGCGGCTATGTCCCACCGTGCGTGTTACTTGAGTCGCTTCAGCGGCTAAGTCCGAAAATTTCCAAAATGCAGAAAAATATTCATAATTGAAGAAAGTTGGCCTTGCTGTGCATAGTAATGCCGTTAATTGACTAAAAATAAATTTCCGCTGTGTTAGCTGGGCCTTACTTGGACGGTACGAATTCTGCGGCTATGTCCCGTGGTGCGTGGTACTTGAAACCAGTTCTGCGGCTATGTCCGACCGTGCGTGTTAGTTGAGTCGCTTCAGCGGCTAAGTCCAAAAAATTTCCAAAATGCAGAAAAATACACATAATTGAAGAAAATTGGGCTTGCTGTGCTTAATAATATCGTTAATAGATTAAAAATAAATTTCCGCTGTGTTAGCTGGGCCTTACTTGGACGGTACGAATTCTGCGGCTATGTCCCGTGGTGCGTGGTACTTGAAATCAGTTCTGCGGCTATGTCCCACCGTGCGTGTTACTTGAGTCGCTTCAGCGGCTAAGTCCGAAAATTTCCAAAATGCAGAAAAATATACATAATTGAAGAAAGTTGGCCTTGCTGTGCTTAATAATATCGTTAATAGATTAAAAATAAATTTCCGCTGTGTTAGGTGGGCCTTAATTGGACGGTACGAATTCTGCGGCTATGTCCCGTGGTGCGTGGTACTTGAAACCAGTTCTGCGGCTATGTCCGACCGTGCGTGTTAGTTGAGTCGCTTCAGCGGCTAAGTCCGAAAATTTCCAAAATGCAGAAAAATATTCATAATTGAAGAAAGTTGGCCTTGCTGTGCATAGTAATGCCGTTAATTGACTAAAAATAAATTTCCGCTGTGTTAGGTGGGCCTTACTTGGACGGGACGAATTCTGCGGCTATGTCCCGTGGTGCGTGGTACTTGAAATCAGTTCTGCGGCTATGTCCGACCGTGCGTGTTAGTTGAGTCGCTTCAGCGGCTAAGTCCAAAAAATTTCCAAAATGCAGAAAAATACACATAATTGAAGAAAATTGGGCTTGCTGTGCTTAATAAAATCGTTAATAGATTAAAAATAAATTACCGCTGTGTTAGGTGGGCCTTACTTGGACGGTACGAATTCTGCGGCTATGTCCCGTGGTGCGTGGTACTTGAAATCAGTTCTGCGGCTATGTCCCACCGTGCGTGTTACTTGAGTCGCTTCAGCGGCTAAGTCCGAAAATTTCCAAAATGCAGAAAAATATACATAATTGAAGAAAGTTGGCCTTGCTGTGCTTAATAATATCGTTAATAGATTAAAAATAAATTTCCGCTGTGTTAGGTGGGCCTTACTTGGACGGTACGAATTCTGCGGCTATGTCCCGTGGTGCGTGGTACTTGAAACCAGTTCTGCGGCTATGTCCGACCGTGCGTGTTAGTTGAGTCGCTTCAGCGGCTAAGTCCGAAAATTTCCAAAATGCAGAAAAATATTCATAATTGAAGAAAGTTGGCCTTGCTGTGCATAGTAATGCCGTTAATTGACTAAAAATAAATTTCCGCTGTGTTAGCTGGGCCTTACTTGGACGGTACGAATTCTGCGGCTATGTCCCGTGGTGCGTGGTACATGAAACCAGTTCTGCGGCTATGTCCCACCGTGCGTGTTACTTGAGTCGCTTCAGCGGCTAAGTCCGAAAATTTCTAAAGTGCAGAAAAATATTAAATAAAGCGGTTATATAAGTAAGTATGTGTATGTATTCTAACATATACAAAATTTAGTATGATCGGAAATGATTAAGGAAGAGAAAAACTTAATTAAAATTTCTGGCGGCAGCCGAGGGGCCATCCGCCGGTGTCCGCGGCTCTGCCTCTTCCGTGACTGACGAATGCTGAGATAAGGGGGGTCCAGACTATAGTATATGAGCTTGGCGAGCGAGGCTCTCCTCGAGCAGGGGGAAGTCTGAGATTGGACTACCGGCCGCCGGGGACCCTGTCGCCGGCAGGCCATTCGCGCTTCCGCCCCGCGTTGGCTGAGGCAGTTTAGGGCAAGAGTGGCACAAGTGCACCGACCGCCGTTTCCTTTGGGGTCGGCGCCCGTCACCCCGCTCAGTGGCCGGCGAAGACCGGCCGAGTCTCGGGTTCGAGTCGGCACAGGACACTGAGTGCAAGAGTGACACAAGTAACGGCGTTCACGGGCGGCCTCTGGGAGATTGCCCTCAGTACCACCGGGCAACGCGGGGGACTGCAGGCCTCGACCCGCGCCGCTCGATCCCCGTTTAGGGCAAGAGTGGCACAAGTGCACCGACCGCCGTGTCCTTTGGGGTCGGCGCCCGCCACCCCGCTCAGTGGCCGGCGAAGACTGGTCGAGTCTCGGGTTCGAGTCGGCACTCGAGCCTGAGTGCAAGAGTGGCACAAGTGATGGTCTTCACGGGCGGCCTCTGGGAAGCTGCCCCTAGTACCAGCGGACAACAGCGAGGGACTGCAGGCCTCGGCCCGCGCTACTTGCGACCGTTTAGGGCAAGAGGGGCACAAGTGTATCGACCGCCGTGTAATTTGTGGTCAACCCGCGCTGTTGCCTGCGAAGACCGGCCGAGTCTCGGGTTCGAGTCGGCACAGGGCACTGAGTGCAAGAGTGACACAAGTAACGGCCTTCACGGGCGGCCTCTGGGAGATTGCCCTCAGTACCACCGGGCAACGCGGGGGACTGCAGGCCTCGTCCCGCGCCGCTCGATCCCCGTTTAGGGCAAGAGTGGCACATGTGCACCGATCGCCGTCTTCAACGGGGTCGGCGCCCGTCAACCCGCGCAGTGGCCGGCGGAGGCTCCGGTTCGAGTCGGCACTCGATTCCGAGTGCAAGAGTGGCACACGTGACGGCCTTCACGGGCGGCCTCTGGGAAGCTGCACTTAGTACCAGCGGACAACCGCGGGGGAATGCTTTCCTCGGCCCGGTGTACTTGCAACCGTTTAGTGCAAGTGGGGCACAAATGCACCGACCGCCGTGTCCATCGGGGTTGGCGCACGTCAACACGCGCGGTGTCCGGCGGAGGCTCGGGCTCGAGTCGGCCCTCGACTACGAGTGCAAGAGTGGCACATGTGACGGCCTTTACAGGTGGCTTCTGTGAGCCGGCCCTTAGTACCAGCGTGCATCCGCGGGAGACTGAAGACCTCTCCCCGCGCTGCTCGAACCCCGTTTAGGGCAAGAGGGGCACATGTGCACCGATCGCCGTCTTCATCGGGGACGGCGCCCGTCAACCCACGCAGTGGCCGGCGGAGGCTCCGGTTCGAGTCGGCACTCGATTCCGAGTGCAAGAGCGGCACACGTGACGGCCTTCACGGGCGGCCTCTGGGAAGCTGCACTTAGAACCAGCGCGCATCCGCCGGGGGACTGCTGGCCTCGGCCCGCTCTACTTGCAACCGTTTAGGGCAAGTGGAGCACAAGTGCACCGACCGCCGTGTCCATCGGGGTTGGCGCACGTCATCACGCGCGGTGTCCGGCGGAGACTCGGGCTCGAGTCGGCACTCATCTACGAGTGCAAGAGTGGCACATGTGAAGGCCTTAACGGGCGGCCTCTGGGAAGCTGCACTTAGAACGAGCGCGCATCCGCCGGGGACTGAATTCCTCTCCCCGCGCTGCTCGAACCCCGTTTAGGGCATGGGGGGCACATGTGCACCGATCGCCGTCTTCATCGGGGTCGGCGCCCGTCAACCCACGCAGTGGCCGGCGGAGGCTCCGGTTCGAGTCGGCACTCGATTCCGAGTGCAAGAGTGGCACAAGTGATGGCCTTCACGGGCGGCCTCTCGGAAGCTGCACTTAGAACGAGCGCGCATCCGCCGGGGACTGAATTCCTCTCCCCGCGCTGCTCGAACCCCGTTTAGGGCAAGAGGGGCACAAGTGTACAGAAGTCCGTCTCCTGGGGAATCGCGTGCTCGGCTGCCCTCAATGGACAGGCAGAAGCAGGGGTC